>NC_135810.1:121639476-121654476 GCF_964213995.1 Mustelus asterias | reverse complement strand
AGAGGGTGAAGACACCAACCAGTCACTCCGCCTCCCCGCAACTGCTAACATCATTATTTAAAAATACTTCTCTGGGGGTGTGAATAACCTGGTCGAGAGGTAGTTAGTACCTGGCCCAGTTGTTTGGTAAAAAGAGGTGGCGGGGGGAGGGAGGAGAGAATTGAGAGCCAAAAATGTGATTTGACATTTTTCTTGATAAGATCCTTATTCAGGAAACGGGGAGTATTGTTTTTAAAACCTTCCTTTCTCTTTCATTGCTTACCTCTGTCCATCCAAATCCCTCTCCCAACCCCATTTCCTTCTCTATGAACGGTATGCTTTGCCTGTATAGCGCGCAAGAAACAATACTTTTCACTGTATGTTAATACATGTGACAATAATAAATCAAATCAAATCCACCCTTCAGAGAGTCCCTACAGCGCAGGAGGAGGCCATTCAGGCAATGGAGTCTGCACCAACTATCCAAAAGAGATAAGGAGAAACTGTTCCTCTCAGAGGGTTGTGAATCTGTGGAACTCACTGCCCCAGAGTGCACTGGAGGTAAAATCAATCAACAGATTCAAGAAAGAGATAGATATGTTTCCAATGAAAATGGGAAAAAGGGTAATGGGGAGCGGCAGGAAAGTGGAGTTGAGACCAGGATAAGATCAGCTATGACCATGTTAAATGACAGAGTGGGCTCGAAGGGCTGAATTGCCCACTTCCGCTCCCAATTCCTATGTTCCCGTTGCCAGTGTTCTGTTAAACTTTGCTGCCTTGTTCCTCTTAAGCCTTGCAACTCATCCACAGTGTGCTTATTAAGATATCGGGTGGGATTCTCCGGTCGCGCTCGCTCCAAAACCGGAGAATCCCACCTGAGGTCAGTAGACATTTGCATGGTTCACTCCCCGCCCGCTATGATTCCCATGGCTGACGGGACAGGAGAATTCCCTCCATCATTCCATCATCTCTCAGTCAGACGCATTCCTTCCCTCACCTCAAAATTGTGGAACATGTTACCTACAAGATTCTTTGTCCTTGTGCAATGTACAAGCTTGGTGTCATCTCACAACTATGCCTCTACCTCCTATTTTCTTCCTTCATTGGTGGTGTTTCACATGCAAATAAAACTGAATCCCAGTTGGCGCTTTCAACAGCGAATGCACCGCTCTGAGTTCTTCCCACTAAGCCAGAAGGATCCAATTTCGATTTCAAGCCCATGCCTTGTTCGCTCATCTCAATCATGAGGTGCTGCTGTGGATAGCACTCTCAGCGCTGAGTCAGAAGGTTACTCATTCAAGTCCCTGTCCAGATACTGCAGCGCAAAATGTAGGCCAACACTTTCTGTGCCGTACTGAGAGGGAGCTGTACTTGTGCATTGAATGCAAAAGAGACATGCTGTCAAAGTTTTTTGTCTTGCATTCAACAGGATAATTCAGAGGGATACCAAACGGTAAAGGGAACAACAATTCATACTTTATAACTTATATTAATTTAATCTAATGTTGTTCCCTTTACAAGTTAGTATTCTCCTGTCTTCCTGTCACACACTGGCATCTACACGGTAATATGGTCCATTGCCCTATACAAAAAGCAGAACAAATCCAACCTGGCTAATTTCCTCCCCATCAGTTTATTCTCGATTGTCAGTAAAGTGATGGGGGCGGGGGGTCATCGACAGTGATATCAAGCGGCATTTACTTAGCAATAAACATGGATGCTCAGTTGGGGTTCTGCCAGGGTCACTGCCTCAAACATGGACAAAAGAGCTGAATTCCAGAGGTGAGGTGAGTGTGACTGTCCTTGACATCAAGGCTGCATTTGACCGAGTGTGACAAGAAGGAGCCCTTGCAAAACTGGAGTCAATGGGTATCAGGGGGAAACTCTCTGCTGGTTGGAGTCATACCCGGCACAAAGGAAGATGGTTGTGGTGGTTGGAGGTCAGTTATCTCAGCTCCAGGACGTCAAGCAGGAGTTCCTCAGGGCAGTGTCCTAGACCCCAACCATCTTCAGCTGCTTCATCATGAAGTCAGAAGTGGGGATGTTCGCTGATGATTGCACAATGTTCAGCACCATTCATAACTCCTCAGATACTGAAGCAGTCCAAGTCCAAATGCAGCAAGATCTGGGCAATATCCAGGCTTGGGGTGGGAAGTAAACATTCACGCCACACAAATGCCGTGGGTCCAGTATAATAATTCTTAACCAAAGCAGAGACGTTACGCTATATATTCATAAATCACTGCCTGGGCCTCAGCTTGTTTCCCTTACCAAATCTGGATATAGTTAGGTAGTGTTCTAAATGCTATCTGACCAAGATGTTGTACAAGGAAAAATTGGTCTGTATTCATTTATATTGAATAGTTCCATTAATACAAACTCAAGTTTATTTATTAGTGTCACAAGCAGGCTTACATTAACACTGCAATGAAGTTACTGTGACAATCCCCTAATTGCCACACTCTGGCGCCTTTTCGGGTACACTGACGGAGAATTTAGCATGGCCAGTGCACCTAACCAGCACCTCTTTCGGACTGTGGGAGGAAACCGGAGCGCCCTGTGGAAACTCACGCCGACAAGGGGAGAATGTGCAGACTTCGCACAGACAGTGACCCAAGCCGGGAATCGAACCCCAGTGGGTCCCTGGCACTGTGAGGCAGCAGTGCTAACCACTCTGATCAAACACATGGCCATCTCCAACAAGAAAATGGGTACAACTCCAACAACACTCAAGAAGCTCCACACCGTCCAGGACAAAGCAGCCCGTTTGATCGGCACCCCAGTTGTAAACATTCCTCAACACACGCAACCTCTCCAGAACTAAAGAAAAACGCAGTATTGTAGGAAATGCTGCAGCTAACTTTCACACAGCAAGATCCCACAAGCAGCAATGTGTCAATGAGCAGGTGATCTGTTACAGTGATGTTGGTCGAGGGATAATCATTGGTCAGGTAGTAGCGAGAACTCCCCTGCTCTTCAACGCACTGGCACACCATCCTTTCCATTGAGCTGAAAGAGCAGATGGGGCCTTAACTTAAATTTAAAGACAGCACTCCCTTAGAATCACACTGGGCTCGATCTTGCGCTTAAGTCTCTGGCGCATGACTTGAACCCATAACGTTCGAGCCCAGAAGCAAGAGTCTTACCCATTGAGTCACAGCTGACTGGCGTGTAGCATGGGTTAAGATGTTAGAAAGCTACGATTTTATCTGCCCAGCACCTGACCCCCCAACTCACTCCTATCCTTACAGTGTTTAGCAACACCCTGATGATCTTTAAGTGATGATGTGGAGATGCCGGCGTTGGACTGGGGTAAACACAGTAAGAGTTTTAACAACACCAGGTTAAAGTCCAACAGGTTTATTTGGTAGCAAATGCCATTAGCTTTCGGAGCGCTGCTCCTTCGTCAGATGGAGTGGAAATGTGCTCTCAAACAGGGCACAGAGACACAAAATCAAGTTACAGAATACTGATTAGAATGTGAATCTCTACAGCCAACCAGGTCTTAAAGATACAGACAATGTGAGTGGAGGGAGTATTAAGCACAGGTTAAAGAGATGTGTATTGTCTCCAGACAGGACAGCCAGTGAGATTCTGCAAATCCAGGAGGCAAGCTGTGGGGGTTACTGATAGTGTGACATAAACCCAACATCCCGGTTTAGGCCGTCCTCATGTGTGTGGAACTTGGCTATCAGTTTCTGCTCAGTGACTCTGCGCTGTCGTGTGTCGTGAAGGCCGCCTTGGAGAACGCTTACCCAAAGATCAGAGGCTGAATGCCCGTGACCGCTGAAGTGCTCCCCCACAGGAAGAGAACAGTCCACTCACATTGTCTGTAGAGATTCGCATTCTAATCAATATTCCGTAACTTGATTTTGTGTCTCTGTGTCCTGTTTGAGAGCAGATTTCCACTCCATCTGACGAAGGAGCAGCGCTCTGAAAGCTAATGGCATTTGCTACCAAATAAACCTGTTGGACTTTAACTTGGTGTTGTTAAAACTCTTACGATCTTTAAGTGAGCCAGGCAGAAAATCGTTTAAAAAGAAATGTAGGGCACCCAAATTATTTGACACGTTGTGTGAGATATGCAACCACAAGTGCAAATCACAACACATTCTTGTGAAATTTTCCCCTGTCAGAGTAAACCTGATGGATCACATTCCACTGAATCCTTTTCCGTGCTGTCAGGTGGGTTGTTATGTCCGGTTTGATTGCTAAACATTACTCTCATGTTTGTAAAGTTTATTGCGATTATCTGTGATTAGAGTTTCTCCGTAAATCATCCGCAGGTCCAGGACATTCTTAAAGTTTAAAGTTTATTTTTTAGTGTCACAAAGTAGGCTTACATTAACACCGCCACGAACACTGTCATGTACCAACCGACTCAAGAACAGCTTCTTCCCCGCTGCTGTCAGGCCTTTGAATGGACCTACCTCGCACTAATTTGATCTTTCTCTACACTCTAGCTATGACTGTAACACTACATTCTGCACTCTCTCATGTTCTTCTCTATGAACGGTATGTTTTGTCTGTATAGTGTACAAGAAACAATACTTTTCATTGTATCTTAATACATGTGACAATAATAAAGCAAATCAAATCAAATAAAAATCAAAAGCTACTGTGAAAATCCCCTAGTCACCACACTCCGGTGCCTGTTCGGGTACACTGAGGGAGAATTTAGCATGGCCAATGCATCTAACCAGCACGTCTTTTGAATTGTGGAAAGAAATCAGAGCACCCAGAGGAAACCCATGCAGACACGGGGAGAACATGCAAACTCCACACAGACAGTGACCTGAGGCCGGAATTGAACTCGAGTCCCTGCCGCTGTGAGGCAGCAGTGCTAACCACTGTGCCACCGTGTATCTTTGCATGTGGAATATACAGATATCAGTGAGATGAATTGCAACATAATTTATGAATCGAACTAGTCTGGGCAGCCCACTTCCTGACCTGATTTTGGGTTACTACTCAACATTTTCTTCATGGCCAAGAAAGAAGCTCCCATTGTTTCTATTCCTTTATTCCTGTTTCAATTCCCATTAAAATGGATAACTTTTAAAAAATAAATGGATTTCCAGTGACTGACTGGACGTACCACACAAGATTTCAAGTCTCAAAACTTTTACTGTAACAAATAAAAGTAAATGCAACATTGGCTAAACAGTATTTAGTGGCAACTTATGCTCAAAACTACAGAAACAGGCCCCATTTAGCATGTGCAAAAATCCCTTCCTTGGTAATTTATCCCTTAAGTGGATATTTCATTCTCCAGGGTTCAGTCCCAAATCTATTCCCAGTTCCCAATGGTTTGCTACCATTTTCCTTTTCCAGCCAAATCTGATTCCAAACTGACTTTCATGATGAGGGTTACCCTAGAGATTCCTCCCTCTCGTCACAGCTAGGCAAATCTTCCAGCCTCATTTAAATCCTCACAGATTTGGTCTCTTCAATCGAGCGCAAGTTCCCACCCACATTCTGCCTGGCGTACAATAGAGACTGACTGCCTCGATCTCTCTGCTCTCCTTCCCAACGCTCTCAGATTCTTGCAGACTGACTGTGCCCAAGAAGTTTAGGGATATGTTAAGAAACCTACAACCCCAATCCTACAATGGGTTCCTCTCTTTTCAAAGTCCAACTCCATGGCAACAGGCCTAGTAACCATGCAAAAATGATAATTATCTACCTTCAAAACCCTCAACTCCTAACTTGAAATTGTCATTTTAAGTCTAACTGTAAAGTATTATGTTATTCATCTGTACCAGCTGCAGAAGGGTATGTTGGCCTTCATGGCAAGAGGATTTGGGTATAGGATTAGGGATGTTTTGCTGCAATTGTATAGGGCATTGGTGAGGCCACACTCGGAGTATTGTGTGCAGTTTTGGTCTCCTTATCTGAGGAAGGATGCCCTTGCTATAGAGGGAGTATAGTGAAGATTTACCAGGCTGATTCCTGGGACGGTAGGTCTGTCATTTGAGAAGAGACTAAGTCGGTTAGAATTATATTCACTGGAGTTTAGAAGAGTGAGAGGGGATCTCAAAGAAACATATAAAATTCTAACAGGGTTAGACAGGGTAGATTCAGAAAAAATGTTCCAGATGGTGGGGGAGTCCAGAACTATGGGGGTCATAGTTTGAGGATAAGGGGTAAACCTTTTAGAACTGAGGTGAGGAGAAATTTCTTCACCCGGAAGATGGTGAATGTGTGGAATTCACTCCCACTGAATGTAGTTGAGGAGAAAACATTGTCTGATTTCAAGAAGAAATTAGATGTAGCTCTTGGGGCTAAAGGGATCAAGGAATATGGGGGGGAAGGCAGGATCAGGATATTGAATTTGATGATCAGCCATGATCAAAATGAATGGCAGAGCAGGCTCGAAGGGCTGAATGGCCTACTCCTGCTTCTAGTTTCTATGTTTCTACGGAAGGGACTGCTTGGACAGCCAAAGCACAGTCTATCATCTCCTTTGATGGATGGATGCCAAAGTTAAAGTATAATGATTTACAAAAGCTCACATTCCCTATAGGACACGCAGACGGGCAGTCGAGCCAAAGTCAGCACTGATGCTCTTTCCATTGTGTACAAATGTGAACATATTGCACCTACTTCCAAATAAAACAACCTTCAACCGCCCCTCCCCCCCCCAACATTTAACCTTGAACAATCAAACCACCCACGCTTGCTGTGGGCCAGGATTCAGAGCAAGTCACATGACTCCCTTGATCTCGCCATTTCACCTGACGTTAAAGCGACTGTCCCAAAACATAGTAATCTTCTCAAGCTGGTACGTGCAACACACTTCACCTTCCTATTTTCCCCGTTGTATTAATGAAAATGGGAAGAAGTGCAGAGGAGTGGGGAGGAAGAGGGGAGGGTGGTAGGTGGGGTCCAAGGAGAGAGAAAGCACTGAAAGACAAGACGGACAGAGGAGGGAGAGAGGGGAAGGATACCCCCTGAGCTTGAAGCCTAATTCCAGCCTTCTTCATGATGGCAAATTTGCAGGATTGTATTGAGGCGAAGATGGCGCTTTGTCAGTTCCAAGTCTTGTATAGCCCAAGTCTGTCCAACCATGTAGAGCTTCCGAATGCTCAGGTGAGATCCTGACAGACAAGGGGTACAGTGTAGAATGGTCTCATTCAGCACTGGGTGGCTACCTTACACAAAGAGGTCAGAGGGTAATTGGTGTCACTGAATTAGTCCAGTAGAGGATGCCCCTCTAGATTACGAGTCTACGTTGGAGCAGAGTGGAGGGGGAGTTTAGTGGTCATCTAACAATGAGAATTAATGTGGTATAGACTGTTGTAAATTTCATGCAATAACTTCCCTCACTCTGAGGAACACAAAGTAACTTTGTTGTTGGTTTTTTATATATTCTCTGAATTCAAAACCAGAACTTCTGATACAGAAATCACATCAATGGTGATGCTGAACAAGTATATAGCAAATTACACTGATTCCAGATTCGGAGAATCGCCGAGCAGAAACTGGTAGCCAAGTTCCGCATGCATGGAGACGGCCTCAACCGGGATCTTGGGTTCATGTCACACTACGTGTAACCCCCACCATTTGGCCTGGGCTTGCAAAATCCTACTAACTGTCCAGGCTTGAGACAATTCACACCTCTTTAACCTGCGATTATCCCTCTCTCCACTCGCACTGTCTGTACCTGTACTTGATTCCCTGTAAAGACTCGCATTAGAGTCATAGAGGTTTACAGCATGGAAACAGGCCCTTTGGCCCAACTTGTTCATGCCGCCCTTTTTTTTAAAACCCCTAAGCTAATCCCAATTGCCCACACTTGGCCCATATCCCTCTTTACCCATCGTACCCATGTAACTATCTAAATGCTTTTTAAAAGACAAAATTGTACCCACCTCTACTACTACCTCTGGCAGCTTGTTCCACACACATTCCAACCATTATCTTACAATTGTGTCTTTGCCTATATATACCCTGTTTGTGAAACCTACTTCTCCACTCACCTGATGAAGGAGCAGCTTGTGATACCAAATAAATCTGTTGGATTTTAACCTGGTGTTGTGAGACTTCTCACTGTGCCTACCCCAGTCCAATGCCGGCATCTCCACATCATTAATTCCAGAGACAGAGTTCAGAGTCATGCTGTTAAGCACTGATGGGCACTCTGTGGCCCACGGGCTGCCTGTGGCCCATTAGTGTTCTGACTGCAGTCTGTGAGACATTTCGTTGAGAGAGTGAGTGTAATTTGCGAGAATGAGTGTGGAGCCGGGAGATAAAAGACCGTGAGAAAGGGTGAGACCAAAGCGATTGGTTGGTTTTCCTCATGTATCTTTAAATATTTCTACAATTTATTGGTAACTGTAAAGTTTTTAAAATTCATGAATGGGGTGTGGGCATCGCTAGCTAAACCACCATTTATTGCCTATCCCTAATTGCCCCTTGAGAAGGTGTTAGCGAGCTGTAGCCCATGCAATGTAAGTTCAGTCCAAAGATGTGCAACTTAGGTGGATTGGCTAAAATTGCCCCTTAGTGTCTAAAGTGACATAGGTTAGGTGGATTAGCCATGGGAAATAAGTAGGGGATAGAGCAGAGGGGAGGGTTTGGGTGAGATACTCTTTTGGAGAGTCAGTGCAGACTCGATGGACTGAGTGGCCTCTTTCTGCACTGTAGGGATTCTATGGTTTTATGGTATTCAGTCTCTTTATATTGAAGGTGAAGGAGAGAAACCAGGAAATTACAGAGCAGTTAGTCTAACCTATGCTGTGGGGAAGTTATTGGCATTTATTATTAAAGACCGAGTGATTGAACATTAGAGAATTGATCCATCAATGTGGATTTGTAAAGACAAGGTAATCTGTAAGAAACTGAGCAAATTTTTCTGAGAATTATTGAAACAGGAATACTGAGTCATTCATCCAAAAGTTCCAATGAAACAACAATTGACAGTTTAGTAAAGTCAAAACATATAATTACAAGGAAGACAAAGGAAATAAAATTACCAGGAAATAAACTTAAACATTTACCAGCATGGACAATGTGACGCTGGAGATTTTTGAAAGCTTCGCACATCTAGACGCACATTAACCAGCAACCTGTCACTTGATGCAGAAACCAACACACACGTCACAAAAACCGCAGCCATTACGGTGGCACAGTGGTTAGTACTGCTGCCTTACAGCACCAGGGACCTGGGTTTGATTCCCGGCTTGGGTCACTGGTGCGGAGTCTGCACATTCTCCCTGTGTCTGCATGGGTTTCCTCCGGGTGCTCCGATTTCCTCCCACAGTCCAAAGATGTGCTGGTTAGGTTCATTGGCCATGCTAAATTCTCCCTCAGTGTACCCGAACAGGCGCCGGAGTGCGGCGACTAGAGGGATTTTCACAGTAACTTCATTGCAGTGTTAATGTAAGCTTACTTGTGACATGAATAAATAAACTTTAAACATTATATCCAAGCTGAGTAAGATGTGTGAGAAACACCAGCAACCTGAGTGAAAACATCAAACTGTGTGTCTACCAAGCCGACATCCTCAGTGCACTCAACAAATGCTCGGCAGGAGAAAAGAACAGTTTCCACCTTCACTGTCTCAGAGACATCCACAACATCTCTTGGATAAAGTCTCCAAATCAAAGTCTGGAGCATGCTAATTCCATCAGTATATGCCCATTGCTGATCCAACGATGTTGCACTGGCGAGGCCACGTTTATTGAATGGATGATGACTACATATCCAAAGATCTACTGTTCGATGAACTGGCCACTAGGTCTCAACCATCTGGCGTCCATACTCCTGCTACAAGGACGCCTGCTGGTGATATATGATGATGACGGACATTGACACTGGCAACTGGGAGACAGTCGCTGAGGGCTCTGACCTCTGGAGGCTGAATGTTTAGAAGGGAGATGCCGGCGTTGGACTAGAGTAAACACAGTAAGAAGTCTCACAACACCAGGTTAAAGTCCAACAGGTTTATTTGGTAGCAAAAGCCACTAGCTTTTGGAGCGCTTGCTGCCCACTCACCTGACGAAGGGGCAGAAAGCGCTCCGAAAGCTAGTGGCTTTTGCTACCAAATAAACCTGTTGGACTTTAACCTGGTGTTGTGAGACTTCTTACTGTGTTTGGAAGGGCACAGAGGAGGCAAGCAGAAGAGAAAAGTGCAGCTGGTCGCAGGAGGCCTGGAGAAGGCAGCGAATTGGGCATCTTCTCCGGTCACTGTCCTCTGCAGCAAGTGGAGCGGAGACCACCATACCAGGGAGGGGTGCCTGAGCCACACTGGGCGATGCTCAACACATCAAGCTGACAGGCACGGTGCAAACCATCTCCTCACAAACTGGACGACTGCTTCAGGAAAATTACAAGGAGGAATAAATATATTGAGATAACAACACGGAAATGTGTGGGGCATCAACTTTGGGTGAGTAGAAAATAGATCAGAGTATTAGATACAGAGGAATCATAGAATCATAGAAACCCTACAGTGCAGAAGGAGGCCATTCGGCCCATCGAGTCTGCACCGACCACAATCCCACCCAGGCCCAACCCCCACATATTTTACCCACTAATCCCTCTAACCTACGCATCTCAGGACTCTAAGGGGCAATTTTTAACCTGGCCAATCAACCTAACCCGCACATCTTTGGACTGTGGGAGGAAACCGGAGCACCCGGAGGAAACCCACGCAGACACGAGGAGAAAGTGCAAACTCCACACAGACAGTGACCTGAGCCGGGAATCGAACCCAGGACCCTGGAGCTGTGAAGCAGCAGTGCTAACCATTGTGCTACCGTGCCGCCCAAAGGTTCCAAGAATCCTGTACACGGATAATAAAAATGTAGGACAGATTAGAGTTCAAATGACAGAATGATGTCACCTCTCACTCTGTACTTGGCCTCCTCCACTGTTCTTATCAATCTCAATACAAACTTGAGGAATGTCACTGTAATTACTTCAATCAGGCCCTTGAGGTTGTCCTATTAGAATATGAACTGCTTGATTAAGGAGTCAATTGATGGGCCAATCAGGGAGTCTTTGCCTTGTATTTAACCGGGAGTTTCAGTTCCTCTGGCACCCCCGAGGGTAGATTGCTGACTGCTGCTGGAATTGTAAATAAAGGGATTCTGGTGAAGTGGCTTCTGCCTCTGACTTATTACAGTCACCTCATCTGTTGATTGGACAATCTCAAGCTTCTCAGGTTCACGTTAGATTTCACCAATTTCAGATCAGCATTTATGCCCTCATTTGTCAGACAGGAGTGCTGGGTAATAATTCTGCTCTTGCCATTTACACCTCCTCTCGACTCGCCCTTCGTCTCTTTACATATTCCCTTCACTTGCAGAGGACAAGTTCCTGCACATCAACAGAGGCAGCTTCCAGCAAGCATAACTGAGCCAAATTGCAACGCCAATTAAATTGTTTTTGAGTGAAATCCATAGCACACCCAGGATTATTCAGCGAGTGCTGTCCAACCACAGAATCATATCTAATGTCACATTACGCTCTGAGTTTTGCAAGCACAGGTTTGGTTGAGTAATCAGTACACCCCTATAGCAGAGCGCTGATGGGACATGCTCTTTGATATGATCCGGGAGCCTTTGGGATGTATGGCCTAAGTACCTAGCATTGAAATTCACATACCACATTACCCATCTATGGGTCAGCTAAATTTCCATTTGGCTTGACGGCTGATTCCCTGTTGGTGGAAACCAATACTCATATTATAGAGTTGTGGATTACCTCAGAACAGTCATTGTTATTTCCATATTCGCAGTATTTTTCTGGCTTGTACACGGGATCTTACAAACACAACAATCCCTTCCAGTAAAGGTTATACTTGGGAATTTTAAAGATAGAAATCGAGAAATAGAATTACTTCCTCTCTGGATAATTCCTCTTCCGCAATAATTAATGTGATAAATTCTGTGCATGAGGAGTGAGTCATTCATGTTGGTTTAAACATGTGATGTGCGGAAGACCGGTGACTAACTACTGCTCCATGGCGTGCATTCATATAGGAATGTCAGACTCAGGAGCAGGTATAAGCCATGTGGCTCCAGATCCTGCTTTGCCATTGGATAAGATTGTGGTTGAAGTCTCAATTCCATTATTGACAGGTGGTTGTTTTTTATTTTTTCATGGGATGTGGGCATCGCTGGCTGGGCCAGCATTTGATGCCCATCCCTAATTGCCCTTAAATCGGCCATTTCAGAGGGCAGTTCAGTGTCAATCACATTGTGGGGGTCTGGAGTCACATGTAGGACAGGTTGGGTAGGGCTGGCAGGTTTCCTTCCCCACAGGGCTTTTAATGTACCAGGTAGGTTTTAACAACAATCGATAGATAGTTTCATCGTCACCGTTACTGAGACAAGCGCTCAATTCCAATTTTTACTCATTTAAGTTCTACCAGCTGCTGTGGTGGGATTTGAGCCCATATCCCCAAAGCATTAGCCTGGGCCTCTGGGCTTCCAATCCAGTGGTATAACCACTACACCACTAACCTCCCCAGCACCTCCTGTTACCCTATTTCTACCTTAAATGGCACCTAATTGAAGAATGTGATGACTGCATGACAGGCTTTCAGCAATGTGGGTTTCAGGCTCTGGAATTCCCTCCTTAAACCTCTTCGCCTCTCTCTCCTCCTTTAAGATGCTCCTTAAAACTTACCTTTTTGACCACTTCTCCTCTCTGGATTAAATTTTGTTTGAAGCCAGTGCTGGGATGTTTCTGCCATGTTGAAGGTGCTATACAAATGCAAGTTGCTGTAAGAACCTTGCACATCGCAGAGAAGGGGGGAGTTGTCGTCGGAGAGTCTGTGCAGACTTGAAGGGCTGAATGGCCTCCTTCTGCACTGTAGGGATTCTATGATTCTCCGTCAGGCTGGGGTAGCGTGACAGTCAGAGAAAGTATCTGAAGAAGGGTCGTATCCGACTCCAAATATTAACTGATGCTTCTCTCCTGAGATTCTGTCAGACCTGTTGGGTATTTCCAGCACTTTGTTTTTAAATTTTATATTAGAAGGAATATCCAAATGCATTCTGAAATGATTTCCCTGCCACTCTCACCCCCAACTAAAGAGTCATAGAGTCATAAAGGTTTACGGCATGGAAACAGGCCCTTCAGCCCAACTTGTCCATGCCGCCCTTTTTTAAAAAAATCCCCAAGCTAATGGGGGGGCATGCCTTATGAGGATAGGTTGAGGGAGCTTGGTCTCTTCTCCCTGGAGAGACGAAGGATGAGAGGTGACCTGATAGAGGTTTACAAGATGTTGAGAGGTCTGGATAGGGTAGACTCTCAGAGGCTATTTCCAAGGGCTGAAATGGTTGCTACGAGAGGACACAGGTTTAAGGTGCTGGGGGGTAGGTACAGAGGAGATGTCAGGGGTAAGTTTTTCACTCAGAGGGTGGTGGGTGAGTGGAATCGGCTGACGTCGGTGGTGGTGGAGGCAAACTCGTTGGGGTCTTTTAAGAGACTTCTGGATGAGTACATGGGATTTAATGGGATTGAGGGCTATAGATAGGCCTAGAGGTAGGGATATGATCAGCGCAACTTGTGGGCCGAAGGGCCTGTTTGTGCTGTGGCTTTCTATGTTCTATGTTCTAATCCCGATTGCCAGTATTTGGCCCATATCCCTCGATACCCATCTTACCCATTTAACTGTCTCAATGCTTTTTAATGGACAAAATTGTACCCGCCTCTACTACTACCTCTGGCAGCTTGTTCCAGACACTCACCACCCTCTGTGTGAAAACATTGCCCCTCTGGACACTTTTGTGTCTCTCCCCTCTCACCTTAAACCTATGCCCTCTAGTGTGGCATTACCAATGTCTTGTACAACTTCAACAAGACGTCCCAACTCCTGTATTCAATGTTCTGACCGATGAAACCAAAGTTTGACTGGAGACTCTGTTGCAACAGCCTTGATTTCGCCAGATTCAGTGGAAAGCCATAATTCTTTATTACGGCTGTACTGATGCCAATCTGATAAGCTGATACATGTTCACATGTACCTTGACAGAGGCAATAATCTTTAACTCCAGATTAACATCTTAATTTTTCAGTTACGAATTGAATGCAATTCATCAACCAAACATCTTACCCCCAGTTTCCAGAATTCACTGGAAGCGTTCAGGGAAGTGTTTTGTTTTGCTAATTGCAATCTAATTTCAATCTTCACAAGAATCAGGTGTGCCTCACCTGCCACAAGAAAGAAACAACAGTGCAGCACAGGAACAGGCCCTTTGGCCCTCCAAGTCTGAGCCAATCTAAACTAAAACCGTATGCACTTACGGAGTCCATATCCTTCTACTCCCATCCTATTCATGTATTCGTCTAGTTGCCCCATAAATGCCGCTATCGCACCTGCTCCCACCACCTCCCCGGGCAGCGCGTTCCAGACATTCACCACCCTCTGTGTAAAATGGGAAGTGGGTGTCGCTGGCTGGGTCAGCACTTATGGCCCATCCCTAATTGCCCTTGAACTGAGTGTCTTGCTAGGTTCGTTCAGAGCAGTGTTACGTGTTTTATCACGAAGCGAGTAGAGACACACAATGCGCAGTGGGTTAACACGACTGCCACACAACGCCAGGGACCAGGGTTCGATTCCTGGCTTGGGGTCACTGTCTGTGTGGAGTCTGCACACTCTCCCCGTGTCTGCGTGCGTTTCCTCGGATGCTCCGGTTTCCTTCCGCAGTCCGAAAGACGTGTTGGTTAGGTGCATTGGCTATGCTAAATTATTCTCCAGTGTACCCGAACAGGTGCTGGAGTGTGGCGACGAGGGGATTTTCACAGTAACTTCATTGCAGTGTTAAGGTAAGCCTACTTGTGACACTAATAAATAAACTTGAAGTTTTAACTCATCACTTATTGGGCAGAATTGAATATATTGTGGCTTGTTCATTGAGAAACAAAGACTGGGAGGAAACCGGATGGAGAATTTTAAAATCAGTGAAAGGGTTGGAAGGATCAATGTTGAGCCAATGGCAATAATGGGCGCATCGTCTCTGTGGGTGAAGATTGTTCCGACCAGAGGCTGCTGCGCAATTCAGC
>NC_135810.1:121517463-121639276 GCF_964213995.1 Mustelus asterias | reverse complement strand
CCTGCTGTAACCTGTCTGGTAAAGGTCCAGCCTTTGAGTATAGCTTAGTGTACAAGTGAGCGAGCGAATGGGTCAGGCAACTAGGTGGGGTAAGGACTTGGGTGATTGGAGAGCAGTCAGGTTCACCCAGGGGAGCAGTTGGGTGTTCCGACTGGTCTGGTCAGGGGAGCCGGTCAGTTCCGGTTTGCGGGGGAGGGGGAGGGAATGCAGGGCTGGGGAGCCAGCCCAGTTTGGGGGCAAGGGGGAGGGGGGGGGGAAACGGGGGTGGGGTTGGGGAGTCCAGTATGGAGGGGGATGATTGGATTGAGAATCAGGTCAAGGGGGGGGGAGGGGGGGGGGAGGGGGAGGGAGGGGAGGGAGGGGGAGGGAGGGAGGGGGAGGGAGGGAGGGAGGGGGGGGAGGGAGGGGGAGGGAGGGAGGGGGAGGGAGGGAGGGGGAGGGAGGGGGGGGGAGGGAGGGGGAGAGGGAGGGGGGAGGGAGGGGGGGAGGGGGGGAGGGAGGGGGGGAGGGGGAGGGGGGGAGGGGGAGGGGGGAGGGGGAGGGGGAGGGGGAGGGGGGGAGGGAGGGGGAGGGGGGGAGGGAGGGGGAGGGGGGGAGGGAGGGGGAGGGGGGAGGGAGGGGGAGGGGGGGAGGGAGGGGGAGGGGGGGAGGGAGGGGGAGAAGGGGAGGGGGGGGGGAGGGGGAGGGGGGGAGGGAGGGGGAGGGGGGGAGGGGGAGGAAGCAGGGGAGGGGGGAGGGGGAGGGGGGAGGGGAGGGGGGAGGGGAGGGGGGAGGGGGGGAGGGGAGGGGGAGGGGGGGAGGGGAGGGGGGGGGAGGGGGAGGGGGGGGGAGGGGGAGGGGGGGGAGGGGGGGAGGGGGAGGGGGGAGGGTGGAGGGTGGAGGGTGGAGGGTGGAGGGTGGAGGGTGGAGGGTGGAGGGTGGAGGGTGGAGGGGGGAGGGGGGAGGGGGGAGGGGGGAGGGGGGAGGGGGGAGGGGGGAGGGGGGAGGGGGGAGGGGGGAGGGGGGGAGGGGGGAGGAGGGGGGAGGGGGGAGGAGGGGGGGGAGGGGGGAGGAGGGGGGGGAGGGGGGAGGAGGGGGGAGGGGGGAGGGGGGAGGGGGGAGGGGGGGGGGAGGGGGGAGGAGGGGGGGAGGGGGGAGGGGGAGGGGGAGGGGGGGAGGGGGAGGGGGGACGGGGGGAGGGGAGGGGGGAGGGGAGGGGGGAGGGAGGGGGGAGGGGAGGGGGGAGGGGGGAGGGCGGGGGGAGGGGAGGGGAGGGGGGAGGGGAGGGGGAGGGGAGGGGGGAGGGGGAGGTGAGGGGAGGGGGGAGGGGGGAGGGGAGGGCGGAGGGGAGGGAGGGGGAGGGAGGGGGAGGGGGACGGGGGAGGGGGAGGGGGAGGGGGGGGGACGGGGGAAGGGGAGGGGGAGGGGGGAGGGGAGGGGGGAGGGGAGAGGGGGAGGGAGGGGGAGGGAGGGGAGGGAGCGTGGGAGGGGGGAGGGGAGAGGGGAGAGGGGAGGGGGGAGGGGGGAGGGGAGAGGGGGGAGGGGGGGTATCGCTGGGTCTGGTTGGGGGAGGTAGTCCAATCAAGGGGATAGTTGGGTCAGGGTCAGTGAGAGGCTGTGGGAGAAAGGCAGGTCGGGCAGGGGAGTAGCTGAGTCAGATTGGGGTGCAGTTATGGAGCCACCCAGGTGTTAGACCCAGTTCTTAATGTTGATAAGATTTCCTGGTTAACGATCCAGGCAAGACCCATGGAACCGTCCCAAGTTGCTGACTCCAAATCAGTGTGGGAGACATTTGCGCAGGGTCCTGGGAGCAGAGAATCTGCCCATCAAAAGTTTAAACCACCTGCACAAGGAGGTGATGGCCTAGTGGTATTATCGTTAGACTATTCATCCAGAAACTTAGCGAATGTTCTGGGGACCTGGGTTCGAATCCCACCACGGCAGATGGTGGAATTTGAATTCAATAAAAAAAATCAGGAATTAAGAATCTACTGAGGACCATGAAACCATTGTCGATTGTCGGAAAAACTCATCTGGTTCACTCATGTTCTTTAGGGAAGGAAATCTGCTGTCCTTACCTGGCCTGGCCTACATCATCCAGTAAGAAGTCTGACAACACCAGGTTAAACTCCAACAGGTTTATTAGACTTCTTACTGTGTTTACCCCAGTCCAACGCCGGCATCTCCACATCATGACCCACATCATCCAAGCAGCAATGACTTGCTTTCTGGGTGAGCTAAATTAGTTTTTATTTGGGAAGTTAAAAGCTGCGCTTTAGTGCATTCCTGCAACAGGAATCAGCTGAGTCAGCTCTCAACTGAACTTGGCTGGTTGTTTGTACAACTAGTTAAAACCAGTTCCAGGACCTTGTAAGTTGTGCCTATAAAAACAAAGGCCTCACAGTGCTGCTCTGACTGCACCGTGAGTGCTGTCTGACTGAGAGGATTGCTTTTGGAGTTGGGTGAACACTCGGAGTTAGGTGAAACAGGCAGCAGAGGCTACAAGCGAGAGTGCTGATTGATGTTATTTTTTCTTTTTGCTCTTGGCATTGTAGTTGTTGTTGTACACTATTATAGTGTTTGTGTAATTTCTGTGGTTTATAGTTTGAAAAGGGTATACTCGGTAATAACAAGGAGCAGGAAAGACGGGCCCGAGAAAATTGTATATATCTGAAACAAAACATCTTTCAAAAGTTTAATTTAAAGGGGTAAGACATGACAGGAGAACTCCAAGCCGTGGTTTGCTCCTCTTGCTCCATGTGGCAGGCTGGGCACAGTTCCAGTCCCCTGGGTCAGCATGTGTACAGGAAGTGTCTCCAGCTACAGCTCCTGGAAGCTCGAGCTTCAGAGCTGGAGCGGCGGCTGGAGACATGATGGAGCATCCATGAGTCAGAGAGTATCGTGGATAGCGCATATAGAGAGTTGGTCACACCGTAGGCTCAGACTCTGCAGGCTGGAAGGGAATGGGTGACCACCAGACAGAGCAAGAGGGATAGGCAGGTAGTGCAAGAATCTCCTGTGACCATTCCCCTGCAAAACAGATATGCCGCTTTTGGATATTGTTGAGGGGAATGATCTCTCTAGCAAAAGCAGCAGCAGCCAAACTTGTTGCACCACGGTTGGTTCTGCTGCAGAGGGGAGGGGTAAAAAGTGTGCCAGTGCAATAGTTATAGGGGATTCAATTGTAAGGGGAATAGACAGGCGTTTCTGTGGCCACAAACGAGACTCCAGGATGGTATGTTGCCTCCCTGGTGCTAGGGTCAAGGATATCTCGGAGCGGCTGCAGAACATTCTGAAGGGGGAGGGCGAACAGCCAGTGGTCGTAGTACACGTTGGTACAAGCAACATAGGTAAAAAAAGGGATGAGGTCCTAAAAGCAGAATACAGGGAGCTAGGAAGAAAGTTAAGAAATCGGACCTCACAGGTAGTGATCTCAGGATTATTACCAGTGCCACGTGCTGGTCAGAGTAGAAATGAGAGGATATATCGGATAAATACGTGACTGAAGAGATGGTGTCAGGGGGAGGGTTTCAGATTCCTGGGGCATTGGGACCGGTTCTGGGGGAGGTGGGACTTATACAAATTGGACGGGTTACACTTGGGCAGGACTGGAACTGATGTCTGAGGGGGAGTGTTTGCTAGAGCGGTTGGGGAGGGTTTAAACTAACATGCCAGGGGGATGGGAAGCTATGTAAGGAGTCAGAGAAGGAGGGAGCAAGGACAAAATGTGGGGAGAAGGTTCCAACTACATCAAAAATCAGGAAAAAAGTTAAAAGGAAGGAGAACTCAGAAGATGTTATTAATGGAAGTGTTAGAATTCAAAAAGGTACAAAAACGAGCATATGGACACTTTATCTGAATGCTCGTAACATTCGAAACAAGGTGAATGAGTTGACAGCACAAATCATGGTGAACGAGTCTGATTTGGTGGCCATTACAGAGACATGGTTGCAGGATGGTCACGACTGGGAGTTGAATATCCAGGAGTATCAGACTGTTCGGAGGGACCGACAGGAAGGTAAGGGAGGTGGTGTAGCTCTGATATTTAAGATGACATCAGGGTGATGGAGAGAGATGATATAGGTTCTATGGAAAAAAAGGTTGAATCCATTTGGGTGAAAATTAGAAATAGTAAGGAGAAAAAGTCACTGATAGGCGTAGTCTTTAGGCCACCGAATAATGACATCATGGGGCGAGAAATAAACAAAGAAATAACTGATGCTTGTAAAAATGGTACAGCAATTATCATGGGGGATTTTAATCTACATATCAATTGGTCAAACCAGGTCAGTCAAGGCAGTCTCGAGGAGGAGTTCATAGAATGTATCTGTGATAGTTTCCCTGAACAGTATGTAATGGAACCGACAAGGGAGCAAGCTATCCTAGATCTGGTCCTGTGCAATGAGGCGGGAATAATTAATGATCTTGCAATTAGGGATCCTCTTGGAAGTTCAACCAGTATGGTTGAATTTAAAATACAGGTGGAGTGTGAGAAGGTAAAATCCAATACCAGTGTCTTGTGCTTAAACAAAGGAGACTACAAAGGGATGAGGGAGAAGTTGGCTAAGGTAGACTGGGAGCAAACACTTTATGGCGGGACAATTGAGGAACAGTGGAGGATGTTCAAGGCGATCTTTCACAGTGCTCAGCAAAAGTATATACCAGTGATAAGGAAGGATTGTAGAAAAAGAGATGATCAGCCATGGATATCTAAGGAAATAAAGAAGAGTATCAAATTGAAAGAAAATGCAAACAAAGTGGCAAAGATTAGTGGGAAACTAGAGGATTGGGAAATCTTTAAAGGTCGGCAGAAAGCCACGAGAAAAGTTATAAAGATGGATTGTGAGAATAAACTAGCTCAGAATATAAAAACAGATAGCAAAAGTTTCTACAAATATATAAAACGAAAAAAGAGTGGTTAAAATAAACACTGGTCCTTTAGAGGATGAGAAGGGGGATGTAATAACTGGAAATGAGAAAATGGCTGAGGCATTGAACAGGTATTTTGTGTCGGTCTTCACAGTGGAAGACACAAATAACATGCCAAAAATTGATGACAGGAAGGCTATGGCAGGTGAGAACCTAGAAACTATCACTATCACGAAAGAGGTAGTTGTTGGGCAAGTTAATGGGGCTAACTTTGGAGAGAGCACAGAGGAGGTTTACCAGGATGTTGCCTGGTATGGAGGGGCTTAGTTATGAGGAGAGATTGGGTAAACTGGGGTTGTTCTCCCTGGAAAGACGGAGGATAAGGGGAGACTTAATAGAGGTGTATAAAATTATGAAAGGCATAGATAGGGTGAATGGTGGGAAGCTTTTTCCCAGGTCGGTGGTGACGTTCACGAGGGGTCATAGGTTCAAGGTGAAGGGGGGGGGGAGGTTTAACACAGATATCAGAAGGACATATTTTACACAGAGGGTGGTGGGGGCATGGAATGCGCTGCCAGGCAAGGTGGTGGAGGCAGACACACTGGGAACGTTTAAGACTTATCTAGATAGCCATGTGAACGGAGTGGGAAAGGAGGGATACAAAAGAGTGGTCTAGTTTGGACCAGGGAGCGGCATGGGCTTGGAGGGCCGAAGGGCCTGTTCCTGTGCTGTATTGTTCTTTGTTCTAAAGGTAGACAAGTCTCCTGATCCTGATGGAATGCTTCCCAGGGTACTAAAAAAGATGGCGGGAGAAATAGCAAATGAACCACTGGTAATTTATCAAAATTCGCTGGACTCTGAGGTGGTTTCTGCAGATTGGAAAACAGCAAATGTAACGCCACTGTTTAAAAAAGGAGGTAGACAAAAGGCGGGTAACTATAGGCCGGTTAGCTTAACTTCTGTAGTAGGGAAAATGCTTGAATCTATCATCAAGGAAGAAATAGCGAGACATCTGGATATAAATTGTCCCATTGGTAAGACGCAGCATGGGTTCATGAAGGGAAGGTCATGTTTGACTAATTTGGTGGAATTCTTTGAGAACATTACATGCACAGTGGACAATGGGGAATCTGGATTTCCAGAAGACATTTGACACCAAAGACTGCTACATAAGATAAAGGTACACGGTGTTATGGGTAATGTATTAGCATGGATAGAGGATTGGTTAACTAACAGAAAGCAAAGAGTGGGGGTAAATTAGTGTTTTTCTGGTTGGTGATCAGTGACTAGTGGTGTGCCTCAGGGATCAGTGTTGGGACCGCAATTGTTTACGATTTACATAGATGATTTAGAGTTGGGGACCAAGTGTAGTGTGTCAAAATTCGCAGATGACACCAAGATGGGTGGAAGAGCAAAATGTGCAGAGGACGCTGAAAGTCTGCAAAGGGATTATAGATAGTCTAAGTGAGTGGGTGAGGGTCTGGCAGATGGAGTACAATGTTGGTAAATGTGAGGTCATCCATTTTGGTAGGAATAACAGCAAAATGGACTATCATTTAAATAGTAAAAAATTGCAGCATGCTGCTGTGTAGAGGGACCTGGGTGTCCTTGTGTAGGAATTGCAAGGAGTTGGTTTGCAGGTGCAGCAGGTAATTAAGAAGGCAAATGGAATTTTGTCCTTCATTGCTAGAGGGATGGAGTTTAAAACAGCGAGGTTATGTTGCAGCTGTATAAGGTGCTGGTGAGGCCACACCTGGAGTACTGTGTACAGTTTTGGTCTCCTTACTTGAGAAAGGATATAGAGAAAGGATATACAGGATCCTAGAGGCCCATCAAGCCTTTACTTGAGAAAGGATATACTGGCACTGGAGGGGGTGCAGAGGAGATTCACTCGGTTGATTCCAGAGTTGAGAGGGTTGGCTTATGAGGGGAGACTGAGTAGACTGGGGCTATACTCATTGGAATTCAGAAGAATGAGGGGAGATCTTATAGAAACATATAAGATTATGAGGGGAATAGATAAGATAGAAGCAGGGAAGTTGTTTCCACAGAAAGGTGAAACTAGAACTAGAGGGCATAGCCTCAAAATAAGGGGAAGCAGATTTACGATCGAGTTGAGGAGGAACTTCTTCACACAAAGGGTTGTGAATCTGTGGAATTCCCTGCCCAGTGAAGCAGTTGAAGCTACCTCATTGAATGTTTTTAAGGCAAGGATAGACACATTTTTGAACAGTAAAGGAATTAAGGGTTATGGTGAGCGGGCGGGTAAGTGGAGCCGAGTTCACAAAAAGATCAGCTATGATCTTATTGAATGGCGGAGCAGGCTCGAGGGGCCAGATGGCCTACTCCTGCTCCTAGTTCTTATGTTCTTCTGTTCTTATGTTAAGTGGATTGTCGTTATTTTACCATCCTTGTGCTCAGAAATTCCCCCGACTCGTCCCAATTGCACAGTTTTTCCAGACTTTTCCAGTCCCAACTGTCACAGAAATCCACAGTGCAGCATCCTTTTGGGAACTCTGTCTGAGCGGAGTAGTCAGGGGAAGACCTGCATGTGTCCTCCTTTTAGATGGATGTGGTAGTCGGGTAGCAGGGCTAGTCTGTCTGATCTGGTCTATATAAAAAGGAAAAGAGTAGCTGAAGTAAATGTTGGACCCTTAAAGACGAGAAGGGGGATTTAATAATGGGAAACGAGAAAATGGTCGAGGCCTTAAACAAGTTTTTTGTGTCGGTCTTCACAGTGGAGGACACAAATAGCTTACCGAAAATTGATGGTCGTGGGACTGTAGGGGGTGAGGTCCTTAAAACGATTACAATTACTAAAGAAGTAGTGCTTGGTAGGCTAATGGGACTAAAGGTAGACAAGTCCCCGGGCCCGGATGGAATGCATCCCAGGGTACTGAAAGAAATGGCAGAAGTAATAGCGGATGCGTTGATTGTAATTTATCAAAATTCGCTGGACTCTGGGGAAGTGCCGGCTGATTGGAAAACAGCTAATGTGACGCCACTGTTTAAAAAAGGAGGTAGACAAAAGGCGGGTAAGTACAGGCCGGTTAGCTTAACGTCCGTAGTTGGGAAATTGCTGGAATCCATCATTAAAGAAGAAATCGCAGGACACATAGAACATAGAACAGTACAGCACAGAACAGGCCCTTCGGCCCACGATGTTGTGCCGAGCTTTATCTGAAACCAAGATCAAGCTATTTCACTCCCTATCATCCTGGTGTGCTCCATGTGCCTATCCAATAACCGCTTAAATGTTCCTAAAGTGTCTGACTCCACTATCACTGCAGGCAGTCCGTTCCACACCCCAACCACTCTCTGCGTAAAGAACCTACCTCTGATATCCTTCCTATATCTCCCACCATGAACCCTATAGTTATGCCCCCTTGTAATAGCTCCATCCACCCGAGGAAATAGTCTTTGAACGTTCACTCTATCTATCCCCTTCATCATTTTATAAACCTCTATTAAAGTCTCCCCTCAGCCTCCTCCGCTCCAGAAAGAACAGCCCGAGCTCCCTCAACCTTTCCTCATAAGACCTACCCTCCAAACCAGGCAGCACCCTGGTAAATCTCCTCTGCACTCTTTCCAGCGCTTCCACATGCTTCTTATAGTGAGGTGACCAGAACTGCACACAATATTCCAAATGTGGTCTCACCAAGGTCCTGTACAGTTGCAGCATAACCCCACGGCTCTTAAACTCCAACCTCCTGTTAATAAAAGCTAACACACTATAGGCCTTCTTCACAGCTCTATCCACTTGAGTGCCAACACCTGGAAAAAATGGTTCGATCAAGCAGACGCAGCATGGATCCATGAAGGGAAAGTCGTGTTTGACGAATTTACTGGATTTTTATGAAGATGTAACGAATGTGGTTGACAGAGGGGAACCGGTGGATGTGGTGTTTTTGGATTTCCAGAAGGCGTTCGATAAGGTGCCTCACAAAAGGTTGCTGCAGAAGATTAGGGTACACGTAGATTGAGGATTGGCTATCTAACAGGAAGCAGAGAGTTGGAATAAATGGGTGCTTTTCTGGTTGGCAGTTGGTGACTAGTGGCGTGCCACAGGGATCGGTGCTGGGGCCTCAACTGTTTACCATATACATAGACGATCTGGAGGAGGGGACCGAGTGTAGGGTAACGAAGTTCGCGGATGTTACAAAGATGAGTGGGAAAGCGAATTGCGTGGAGGATGCGAAAAGTCTGCAGTGAGATTTGGATAGTGGGCGAGGATATGGCAGATGGAGTATAACATTGCAAGTGTGAGGTTATCCCCTTTGGAAGGAATAATAGTAAAATGGACTCTTATTTAAATGGTGAAAAATTACAACATGCTACTGTGCAGAGGGACCTGGGGGTCCTTGTGCATGAATCGCAAAAACTCAGTTTGCAGGTGCAGCAGGTGATCAAGAAGGCAAATGGAATGTTGGCCTTTATCGCGAAGGGGATGGAGTATAAAAGCAGGGAGGTCTTGCTGCAATTGTATAAGGTACTGGTGAGGCCGCAACTGGGAGTAATGTGTGCAATTTTGGTCCCCTTATTTGCGGAAGGATGTATTGGCCTTGGAGGGAGTAGGTTCACTAGGTTGATACCGGAGATGAGGGGGTTAGCTTATGAGGAGAGATTGAGTAGATTGGGCCTGTACTCGTTGGAGTTTGGAAGGCTGAGGGGAGATCTTATAGAGACATACAAGATAATGAAGGGGCTAGACAGGGCAGAGGCAGAGAGATTCTTTCCACTTAGAAAGGAAACAAGAACTAGAGGACACAGCCTCAAAATAAGGGGGAGTCAGTTTAGGACAGAGTTGAGGAGGAACTTCTTCTCTCAGAGGGTAGTGAATCTCTGGAATTCTCTGCCCATTGAAGCAGTGGAGGCTACCTTGTTAAATATGTTTAAGTCACAGGTAGATAGATTTCTGATCAATAAGGGAATTAAGGGTTATGGGGAGCGGGTGGGTAAGTGGAACTAAACCACTATCAGATCAGCCCTGATCTTATTGAATGGCGGGGCAGGCTCGAGGGGCTAGATGGCCTACTCCTGCTCCTATTTCTTATGTTCTTATAATGGTCAGAAGAATAGTCAGGTTAGGGAGATAGCGAGGCTGGTCAGGGGGGTAGTTGAGTTGGGTCAGAGGTGGGTAGTTCAGGGGGATCGGTTCTCTCGTTACCTAGGTGTTAGACGAGGTCAGAATCTGTCTAACATTTTCTGGGTAACTATCCAGATAAATACCTGGAAACTGTCCAACGCTTCCGACTCAGATATTCACAGAGGTCCCGGAGAACAGGAGAATTGCCCATCGGAAGTTTAAACATCCCATGCAATTCCAAAGTAGGTCCATGTGTGTGGATTAAGAGGGTCCTTTTGCACATCTTCAGTAGACATGTAAAATCTCTGAAGATCATAGAATCCCTATAGTGCAGAAGGAGGCCATTCAGCCTATCAAGTCTGCACCGACCACAATCCCACGCAGGCTCTATTCCTGTAACCCCACATATTTACCCTGCCAATCCCCTTGACACTAGGGTCAATTTAGCATGGCCAATTCACCTAACCCACATATCTTTGGACTGTGGGAGGAAACCGGAGCACCCGGAGGAAACCGCAGACATGGGGGGAACGTGCAAACTCCCCACGAAAAGTGACCCGAGGCTGGAATTGAACCCAGGTCCCTGGGGCTGTGAGGCAGCAGTGCTAACCACTGTGCTACCGTGCCACCCTGTTGAGACCGGATAATTTGGACAGCATTGGCAGACTATTTTGGGCATTTTCGTAAGTACATTTAAACAATGTGTGAAAAATGTAAGTGCTAATTACACAAGCAGCTGAGTGCCCCGGGGCAGAGGCCACTCCATAGAACCATAGAACATTACAGCACAAAAACAGGCCTTTTGGCCCTTCTTGCCTGTGCCGAACCATTTTTTTGCCTAGTCCCACTGACCTGCACCTGGACCATATCCCTCCACACCCCTCTCATCCATGTACCTGTTCAAGTTTTTCTTAAATGTTAAAAGCGTTTACCACTTTATCCGGCAGCTCATTCCACACTCCCACCACTCTCTGTGTGAAGAAGCCCCCGCTAATATTCCCTTTAAACTTTTCCCCCCTCACCCTTAACCCATGCCCTCTGTTTTTTTTCTCCCCTAGCCTCAGTGGAAAAAGCCTGCTTGCATTCACTCTATCTATACCCATCATAATTTTATACACCTCTATCAAATCTCCCCTCATTCTTCTACGCTCCAGGGAATAAAGTCCTAACCTATTCAACCTTTCTCTGTAACTCAGTTTCTCAAGTCCCGGCAACATCCTTGTGAACCTTCTCTGCACTCTTTCAACCTTATTAATATCCTTCCTGTAATTAGGTGACCAAAACTGCACACAATACTCTAAATTCGGCCTCACCAATGTCTTATACAACCTCACCATAACATTCCAACTCCTATACTCAATCCTTTGATTTATAAAGGCCAATGTACCAAAAGCATTTACGACCCTATCTACCTGTGACACCACTTTTAGGGAATTATGTATCTGTCTTCCCAGATCCCTCTGTTCTACTGCACTCTTCAGTGTCCTACCATTTACCTATTATGTTCTACCTTGGATGGTCCTTCCAAAGTGCAATACCTCACACTTGTCTTCATTAAACTCCATCTGCCATTTTTCAGCCCATTTTTCTAGTTGGTCCAAATCCCTCTGCAAGCTTTGAAAACCTTCCTCACTGTCCACTACACCTCCAATCTTTGTGTCATCAGCAAACTTGCTGATCCAATTTACCACATTATCATCCAGATCATTGATATAGATGACAAACAACAATGGACTCAGCACTGATCCCTGTGGCACACCACTAGTCACAGGCCTCCACTCAGAGAAGCAATCCTCCACTACCATTCTCTGGCTTCTTCCATTGAGCCAACGTCTAATCCAATTTACTACCTCTCCATGCATACCTAGCGACTGAACCTTCCTGACTAACCTCCCATGCGGGACCTTGTCAAAGGCCTTACTGAAGTCCATGTAGACAACATCCACTGCCTTCCCTTCATCCACTTTCCTGGTAACCTCCTCGAAAAACTCTAATAGATTGGTTAAACATGACCTACCATGCACAAAGCCATGTTGACTCTCCCTAATAAGTCCCTGTCTATCCAAATATTTGTAGATCCTATCTCTTAATACTCCTTCCAATAATTTACCTACTACTGACGTCAAACTTACCGGCCTATAATTTCCCAATTACTTTTTGAGCCTTTTTTAAACAACGGAACAACATGAGCTATCCTCCAATCATCCGGCACCTCACCCGTGGATACCGACATTTTAAATATATCTGCCAGGGCCCCTGCAATTTCAACACTAGTCTCCTTCAAGGTCCGAGGGAATACCCTGTCCGGTCCTGGGGATTTATCTACTCTGATTTGCCTTAAGACAGCAAGCACTTCCTCCCCTTTAATCTGTATAGGTTCCATGACCTCCCTACTTGTTTGCCTTATTTCCACAGACTCCATGCCAGTTTCCTTAGTAAATACGGATGCAAAAAACCCATTTAATATCTCCCCCATTTCTTTTGGTTCCATACATAGCCGATCACTCTGATCTTCAAGAGGACCAATTTTATCCCTTACTATCCTTTTGCTCTTAATATACCTGTAGAAGCTCTTAGGATTATCCTTCACCTTATCTGCCAAAGCAACCTCATGTCTTCTTTTAGCCCTCCTGATTTCTTTCTTAACTAGTTTCTTGCACTTTTTGTACTCCTCAAGCATCTTATTTGCTCACTGTTGCCTGTACATGTCATACATCTCTCTTTTCTTCTTTATCAGAGTTCCAATATCCCTCGAGAACCAAGGTTCCTTCTTCTTATTCACTTTGCCTTTAATCCTGACAGGAACATACAAACTCTGCACTCTCAAAATTTCTCCTTTGAAGGCCTCCCACTTTCCATTTACATCCTTGCCAGAGAACAGCCTGTCCCAATCCACGCTTCTTAGATCCTTTCTCATTTCTTCAAATTTGGCCTTTTTCCAGTTTAGAACCTCAACCCGAGGACCAGATCTATCTTTATCCATGATCAAGTTGAAACTAATGGTGTTATGATCACTGGAACCAAAGTGTTTCCTTACACACACTTCTGTCACTTGTTCGAACTCGTTTCCTAATAGGAGATCTAATATTGCATCCTCTCTAGTTGGCATCTCTATATATTGATTTAGAAAATTTTCCTGAACACATTTTACAAACTCTAACCCGTCTAGACCTTGAACAGTATGGGAGTCCCAATCTATATGTGGAAAATTAAAATCCCCTACTATCACAACTTTATGTTTCCTGCAGTTGTCAGCTATCTCTCTGCAGATTTGCTCCTCCAATTCTCGCTATTGGGTGGTCTATAATACACCCCCATTAATGTGGTTATACCTTTCCTGTTTCTCAGCTCCACCCATATGGCCTCGGTAGACAAGCCCTCTAATGTGTCCTGCCTGAGCACTGCTGTCACATTTTCTCTGACGAGCAATGCCACCCCCCCCCCCCCCCCCCCCCCCACCCACCCTTCATCCCTCTGCCTCTATCACGTCTGAAATATCGGAACCCTGGAACATTGAGCTGCCAGTCCTGCCCCTCCTGTAGCCAAGTTTCACTAATGGCTATAATGTCATAATTCCATGTGTTGATCCACGCCC
Source organism: Mustelus asterias (assembly GCF_964213995.1). Classification (NCBI taxonomy): domain Eukaryota; kingdom Metazoa; phylum Chordata; class Chondrichthyes; order Carcharhiniformes; family Triakidae; genus Mustelus; species Mustelus asterias. The sequence goes on along the minus strand of NC_135810.1, from coordinate 121,625,747 downwards.
TCAGCTCGTCTGCCTTCCCCACAATACTCCTGGCATTGAAATAGACACACCTCAGAAGATTATTACCACCACACACAACCCTTCTATTTGTGATTTTGCATGAACTATTAACATTATTTATTTTCACCCCCGCTCCACTATCTGCTCTGGCACTCTGGTTCCCATCCCCCTGCAAATCTAGTTTAAACCCTCCCCAATAACACTAGCAAATCTCCCTGCAAATATACTGGTCCCCTTGTAGTTCAGGTGTAACCCGTCTCTCTTGTACAGGTCCCACCTGCCCCAGAAGAGGTCCCAATGATCTAGAAATCTCAAACCCTGCCCCCTACACCAGTTCCTCAGCCACGTGTTCATCCGCCCGAGCATCCTACTCTTACCCTCACTGGTACGTGGCACAGGTAGCAATCCTGAGATTACTACCCTCGGAGTCCTGCTTTTTAACTTCTTACCAAGCTCTCCATACTCAGACTTCAGGACCTCCTCACTCTTCCTTCCTACGTCATTGGTACCAATGTGTACCATGACATCTGGCTGATCACCCTCCCACTTCAGAATGCCGTGCACGCGATCAGAGACATCCCTGACCCTGGCACCCGGGAGGCAACAAACCATCCGGGAGCCTCTGTCACGACTACAGAACCTCCTGTCTGTACCTCTGACAATCGAGTCCCCTATCACTAATGCTCTCCTCTTCTTGCACCCTCCTTTCTGCGCTGCGGAACCAGACTCAGTGCCAGAGATCCAGCTGCCGCAGATTGTCCCAGGTAAGGCATCCCCCACAACAGTATCCAAATTGGTATGCCTGTTGTGGAGGGGAATGGCCACAGGGAAACCCTGCTCTGCCTGCCCTTTCCCTTTCCCTCGCTTGATGGTAACCCAATTACCTATGCTCTGTGCCTTTGGCGTAACTGCCTCCCTGAAGCTACCATCTATAAACTCCTCATTCTCCCGAATGATTCGGAGGTCATCCAGCTCCTGCTCCAGTTCCCTAACGCGGTCTGTTAGGAGCTGCAGCTGGACGCACCTCCTGCAGGTGTCGTTGTCAGGGGCACCGGAGGTCTCCCTGACTTCCCACATCATGCAAGAGAAGCATTCCAACATCCTGCCTGGCATTCTTTCTACTCTGAAGAAACAATAACAACTTAGCGGAACCTACCCTCGCCTCTGCCTGTTCACGCCGAAGCCTGTTTGAGCCAAAGCCATCCCACTCTGCTCCCTCTCACTCGCCGCCCACTCACAACGCTGCCCGCTAGATAGAGCGGCCTGCTTTTTAAACCTTTCGCGCGCTACTGGCTGACGTCAAAACAAAACTTCCCAGGTCTCACTGGGGCCTACTTCCGGTTTTAGACTTCCGGCTGCCTTACAAAAACTCCGAAAAAAGAAAGAAAAAAAAAGTAAGTTATAAATCCCTCTTTCCTACTAGCTTTCCTCATTTGAATCACCTCTCTAGCTGCTCCTCTGGAACAATGAGGTCCTTTGATCTGTTCTCAATTCCTCAGGAACAGTTGGAAGGGCAAGACTCAAGAGGCTTTAAAAATGCAGGTTTTGTCTTCATTTTCATTTGCCACCTTTGTCTATTCATGTTGCAAATATTGAGTTTTTAAGAAAGCAAATTACTGTGGATGCTGGAATCTGAAACAAAAACAGAAAATGCTGGAAAATCTCAGCAGGTCTGACAGCATCTGTGGAGAGAGAATACAGCCAGTCACCCAGACTTGAAACATTAGCTCTGTTCTCTCTCTCCACAGAGGCTGCCGGACCTGCTGAGATTTTCCAGCGTTTTCGGATTTTCTTAAAAAAAAATGCTGTCCACCTAAGAATCATCCAATTGGACAGTGAATAATCTGTTGGTTTTCCAATTGGTGCGGCAAGGTGTTATGCCATTGAGGCCAGACATTCAGGTAGCCAATGGCAGGTGTGTGATGGTGAGGCAGTTGGAGGCAGAGCTCACGTAAGGAAACCTCCACAAATAGGCCCAGAGTTGACAAGTCCATGGTACAACAATGGGGCAGCACGGTGGCTCAGTGGTTAGCACTGCTGCCTCACAGCGCCTGGGACCCGGGTTCAATTCCCGGCTTGGGTCACTGTCGGTGCCGAGTCTGCACGTTCTCCCTGTGTCTGTGTGGGTTTCCTCCGGGTGCTCCGGTTTCTTCCCACATTCTGAAAGACGTGCTGGTTAGGTGCATTGACCCGAACAGGCACCTGACTGTGGCGACTGGGGAATTTTCACAGTAACTTCATTGCAGTGTTAATGTAAGCCTTACTTGTGACTAATAAATAAATTTTACTTTACTTTACAATTCATTGCTACTGCATCACTTCAGGGCTCAAGTATGCAATAGACTGTCATGTAGTGAAAACTGCATTTTGGAAAATATTCATGCAGGTCTGAAACTTTGGAAAGGTCTTTGTCGACTTCCTGCAGACAGCATGTTAAGTTGGAGATGTGGCAAGAAATACAGTGAGGTTGTAGCTTGTGGTTAGACATAGAGGAGGCACAACAGATAGGGATTAGCGACGGGAAGGCCTGCACCATCTACACAGTGGCAGAGTGGTTAGCACTGCTGCTGCACAGTGCCAGGGGCCCGGGTTTGATTCCCAGCTTGGGTCACTGTCTGTGCGGAGTCTGCATGTTCTCCCCGTGTATTGCCTCCGGGTGCTCCGGTTTCCTCCCACAGTCTGAAAGATGTGCTGGTTAGGTGCATTGGCCATGCTAAATTCTCCCTCAGTGTACCCGAACAGGCGCTGGAGTGTGGCGACTAGGAGATTTTCACAGTAACTTCATTGCAGTGTTAATGTAAGCCTACTTGTGACACTAATAAACTTACACACACACACGCACATCCAAAATAAACATGCATAAAAAAATTAATCTCAACTCATCACAGAGAGATTTTTGTTTGAAAGGAACTTAATCCTGGGTACTTTGACAGGAATATAGATGTTGGCTCTGAAAACATATATTGGCAGAGTTAGCTGTGACGTTTCGAAGGTACTTGACAGGTTTTGCAATCACACATGACAAAAGAATAAAGGTGTTACTTCCCGATTGTGGAGGTGAAAAGTTGGCAGATCTCTGAGATGCTTATGCCACGCAAGATGAAATGACTGTGACACAATCTTAGAATCCCTACAGCACAGAAAGAGGCCATTCGGCCCATCGAGTCTGCACCGACCACAATCCCACCCAGGCCCTACCCCCATATCCCTACATATCTACCCACTAATCCCTCTAACCTACGCATCCCAGGACACTAAGGGGCAATTTTAGCACGGCCAATCAACCTAACCCGCACAATCTTTGGACTGTGGGAGGAAACCGGAGCACCTGGAGGAAACCCACGCAGACATGAGGAGAATGTGCAAACTCCACACAGACAGTGGCCCAAGCCAGGAATCGAACCCAGGTCCCTGGAGCTGTGAAGCAGCAGTGCTAACCACCGTGTACCGTGCCGCCCTCCAATCAAAAGTGTGCCAACAAGTTATTTCATACCCGACAAAACTATAACATGTGAAACAATTGTTTTCAGATGTACTCAGGAGACAGCAAAATAGACACCAAAAATAACAGCAAAATACTCAGATACTGGTCGTCTCAACTAAAAACAGAAAATGCTGGAAAATCTCAGCACACCTGGTAGCATCTGTGGAGAGAGAAATAGTTAATGTTTTGAGACAATACGAGTTCTGGAGAAGAGTCATAGAATCCTATAGTGCAGAAGGAGGCCATTCAGCCCATCAAGTCTGCACCAACCACAATTCCACCCAGGCCATATTCCTGTAACTCCATGTATTTACCCTACTAGTCCCCCTGACACTAAGGGGCAATTTAGTATGGCCAATCCACCTAACCCACACATCTTTGGAGTGAGGGGGGAAACTGGAGCACCCGGAGGAAACCCACGCAAACACGGGGAGAACGTGCAAACTCCACCCAAACAGTGACCCAAGGCCAGGAATTGAACCCAGGTCCCTGGCGCTGTGAGACAGCAGTGCTAACCACTGTGCTACCGTTAACTCTGTTTCATTCTGCACAGATGTTGCCAGACCTGTTGAGCTTTTCAGCATTTCCTGTTTTAATATAAGCAAAAGAATCAATTGATCAATATTGTACACGGTTCAAGCAGCCAGCAAACAAATGTGGCTTTGCTGATACTGAACACGTCAAAAAGGAAAGCAAAACTCGAATAATCGAAGGTTAACTCTGCAGTCTACTCAGCCAAAAGCGTTCAAGAAAGACAGAAAGCGGTCAGAGCTGTTGTAGTTAGCAAGCTCACTATCGCTTTTAGAGTTCAGAGCTACTGAAGTTCAGGTGCCAACAGCAACTACCAGACTCCAAGTTCAACTCCACTGAAGATGGTTCATCGCTCACCTGCCAGGAAGCCACCTGTAAAGCAATAACAGCCTGACATTCTTTCATAGAATTATAGAATCCTGACAGTGCAAAAGGAGGCCATTCAGCCCATCAAGTCTGCACTGACAACAATTCCACCAAGGACCTAGCCCAGTGGTTCCCAAAGGGTGCGGCGAGAGAGGATGGCAAGTGTGGCAGGAAGATTCAAGGATAGTCAAAGAAACATTTAAACGTGGTTTAAACAAGCATTGTTTATACTTTCTGGATGCCCCATGATCATAGAGAGTTGTGTTCTATGTTATGAATCAAGCACTGCTCGGAGTTGTTTTTTTTTGTTTTTGAATGTATTTCTTATCAATAAAAAATTCGGTGTGGCACGAGCAAATTTTTATTCCCAAAGTGTGGCCCAGTGAGAAAAGTTTGGGAAGCACTGACCTAGCCCCTTAATCCCACGTATTTACACTGCTAATCCCCCGACACTGAGGGGCAATTTAGCATGGCCAATCCACCTAACCAGCACATCTTTATTCTTTCATGGGTGCCACTGGCAAAGCCAGCATTTGTTGCCGATACCTAATTACCCTTGAACCAAACAGTTCAGAGGACAGTTAAAAGTCAACCACATTGCTGTGCATCTAGAGTCACGTAATTCAGATCGGATTAAGGCTAGCAGATTACCCTCCCTAAAGAACCACATAATCTCTACGGTGCAGAAGGAGGCCATTTGGCTCATCAAGTCAGCACTGACTCTCTGCAAGAGCATCTTACCCAGATCCACCCATGCAAATCCACCTAACCCGCACATCCTTGGACTGCGAGAGGAAACCGAAGATTCAATGCTTCTATGATTCACCCGGAGGAAACGCACGCAGACACGGGGAGAACGTGCAAACTCCACACAGACAAACACCCAAGATGGGAATCGAACCTGGGTTCCTGGCGCTGTGAGGCAGCAGTGCTAACCACTGTGCAATCCCAGGACATTAGTAAATTGGATGTTTGTTTACATCAATGATAGTTCCATGGTTACCATTCCTGAGCCTAGCTTTATATTCCAGATTTATTAATAGAACTTAAATTCCACCAGCTGCCACATCCTCAAAGTCTGAGTCTGGGCCTCTGGGTTACTGGTTCAGTGACATTGTCAGCTATGACTCTCACCAACTTTTACAGATGCACCATAGAAAGCATTCTTTCTGGTTGTATCACAGCTTGGTATGGGCTCCTGCTCTGCCCAAGACCGCAAGGAACTACAAAGGGTCATGAATGAAGCCCAGTCCGTCACGCAAACCAGCCTCCCATCCATTGACATTGTCTACACTTCCCGCCGCCTTAGCAAATTAAGGACCCCACGCACCCCAGACATTCTCTCTTCCACCTTCTTCCATCGGAAAAAGACCAACCGACTCAAGAACAGCTTCTTCCCTGCTGCTGTCAGACTTTTGAATGGACCTACTTTTCATTAAGTTGATCTTTCTCTACACCCTAGCTATGACTGTGACATTACATTCTGCACTCTCTCGTTTCCTTCTCTATGAACGGTATGCTTTGTCTGTATGGCACGCAAGAACCAATACTTTTCACTGTATACTAATACACGTGATGATAAATCAAATCGAATTACCAGTGCACCATCATCTCTCCCATTGCGACTTGTCCAAATGATGTTTCCACTGTGTTGACACTTACCCACACCAGATACATGTCTTCTGCAGGCAAGCGGCTTGTAGAAATATGCATACCACCGCAAAAGGGCGAGAGAATGCAGCCACTGTAGAGGTGGGTGAACTGAATGTAGCTTTGTGCTCTTGGTCAGACACAACAACTGGCCACATGTGATGGTGACCATTGGCTGCTCAGATGTAAATGTTCTCGTAAATTCAGGAGGATCTGTCACTCTCATGGGAGACAAAACATTCAGCAAACTTCAGAACTGGGCCATTCACTACAAATCAGGGAATACAAACATTTCCCCTCACTACAGTGACAAACCACTGCTCCTTAGCATCCAGGGATTTTTTAAAAATTCATTCGTGGGACATGGGCGTCGCTGGCTGGCCAGCATTTATTGCCCATCCCTGGTTGCCTGAGGGCAGTTAAAGAGTCAACCACATTGCTGTGGCTCTGGAGTCACATGTGGGCCAGACCAGGTAAGGATGGCAGATTTCCTTCCCTAAAAGACATTAGTGAACCAGACGGATTTTTCCGACAATTGACAATGGTTTCATGGTCCTCAACAGATTCTTAATTCCAGATTTTAAAAATTGAATTAAAATTGCCGTGGCAGGATTCGAACCCGGGTCTCCAGAACATTAGCTGAGTTTTTGAATTAATAATCTAGTGATAATACCACTAGGCCATCGCCTCCCCTGATGTGTAGGTTGGGTGGATTGGCCATGGTAAATGCATGGATTACAGGGATGGGACAGGGTGGGGAGGGGCCTGATTGAGATGCTCTTTCAGTGAGTCATGCAGACTCAATGGGCTGAATGGCCTCCTTCTGCACTGGAGGGATTCTATGATTCTGTGGTACTTCAAGGGAAGCAGTCATGCCACATTTTTGCCTTGGTGGGAAATTGACAATTGATCTCCATTCAACAGTAACGAGTTCAGTAAATTTGTGAACTCTCTGGGCTTGACTCATTAAAAGAAATCACATCTCATTGGCCAAGAACTAATGGGGAAATCGAAAGATCTATGCACACATTGAAAAAAGTGATGCATTGGAGAGCGAGTGATGGAAGTAAGAGCTGTATCATTGTCTTCACAAGTAAAGAGCAAATCCTCACTCCATTACTGGAAAGTCTCGAGCTACATCACCCTTGTACATCCTGAGCAGACATGTCTTCCTGAGCTACCCCATGGAACTAATCATCATCAACATGTACGTGAATGCAATCGAGAACAGAAGGATCAAATGAGAGTGAATGCAAAGCGAAATGTGAAATTCAGAGTTATGTCACAGAAGCCAGGAGATAAATTGCTTGTGAAACACGATGGTCATGTTGGAAAGCAAACAACGATGCCCACGCCACCCAATGTCATCCAGCCATTTGTTGTGACTAACACAAGGGGATCAATGATTACTGCTAAGCGCAGTTCACAAATCAATACACAAAATGCATCATTCTTCAAAGCACTGGAACCATAAGTATTGAACTCCATTTGGACATCAACATCTCAGATGAAGAACAAGTTAAAGGAGACCAAACCTGATGTGAAATGACACCCTATTTGAGAGAGAAAACATGCACCATATTGGAAACGATCATATTACAAAAAGTGAATTATTTTCAGTTAGTGAGCAAATCCTTCATCCCACTGCATATGACTTGAGTGCATTGTTAAATTAACACAAATGTTTGCCTACGTAACAGTGTCACTGGTGAAGTTAAACATTCAAGTTATGCTTAAAGTTTATTGTTCACACTTTTGAAAACAAACCATAGAAATACACTACGACTCATTTACCAAGAAGGGAGAGATGTAGTGTATTGAAAATCGTATTGTGCATTTTGTCCACTTAAGGCTACCATATACACTTGTACCAGCTAAAGAAATCTATGTTTTAACAGTACGTGCAGTTTTGATTCTGAATGCATCTTGCTGAATCTTGCTGTTTCATCCCAGGATGGAAAGTTAGTTAAAGTTAGACAGCTGCCGGGATGAAACACAGTGAAGCTCTTCCGTAGCACCTCGGAGTTTGACATCCCTCACATTAAAGATTCAGGAATTCCCTGGACACGCTAGGAATTGAAGATTAGCTTCCAGAGCACCGCAGCGATTAGCCCAGGGAGGAGGAGAGTCACGGGGACCATTTAAAAAAACATGTTTCTTGCCCCAATTGTCTTTGAATCTATCAGTCAAGGAAATATCAGAGACGGTGGAAAAAGGAAAGACAATGGAGTGAGGTGGTTGGAAGGAAGAGGTCATGTCATGAAGCCTCCAGGAACATGAGCAACTAGGGTTGGTGAGTCCAGGTTCACCAACAAACATGCTTGGGATGAATAGCCCATCAAGACAACTGCAAACTATCAGAGCCATTCCACACAGATATAAACCAAAGAAAACACTGTGTGCGACTCTGAATACTTACCACCAAGTAAAAATGTTGCTTTTTCATATATATATATATATTTAAATGTTATTTTATATACCCACAAAATGTAAACTGAACATACAACCAACCAACTTGAAATGGATGGGAAAAATAGGAGACCAAATTCCACAAGAATTGTGGGATCTCTCCACAAGAGCAAGGAACTATTGAACCAGCAGGCATCAAGTGTCAGAGAGGTTCCTGCATTCACATCCCACCGGCCCCCACCCCATTCCCTCAGACCTGCCCCGGTCTCTGCTTGGCTCAACTCGGAGAGGCAAAGTGGTGGGTGCCCGAGAATTTGTTTCAGGAGTAGCAGGGAAGGGTAATGACCTCTTCCTTCACATGCACAGCACTGATCTGAGGTCTCTCCCCCACGCCCCTTACCCACCCCTTCAGTTCACTGTCGTCAAGTCAGTTCACAGCAAAAATCACAGTCCGTGATGTCCCCGGCTCGAGGGGAAACTGGGAGTGGACGGAGGCAGAGAGGGGTGGAGGGGAAGGGGGGGAGGGGGTGGGAGATTGGGGGTGAGGGTGGGGGTGGTGGCAGATGGAGTTGCTCCCGAAATCGGACATCATAAAGGGAGAAGGCGGGCGGGTGCCTCTCAGTTGATCCGCATCTTGGCGCCGCGTCGGGCCAGAGGGCTGACGGCCTCGTGCGTAAACCCATCAAAGCCGCTCTCGGAGCAGAGGGAGCCATCTTCGGAACTGGCCATGCCATTGTTGATCTCTGCAACACAGGACAGACAGGAGATTAGTGCTGAGAAAACCCAAAGCCAGACTGTGGAGTAAGCATCAGGAAAAATCCACGGGGATACCTCAAGGAGCAGTGTCCTGGGGAAGGAAAGAATGGAGGGGAGAGGGGAGGGGTGGGCGGCGGAGGGGAGGGGTGGGCGGCGGAGGGGAGGGGTGGGCGGCGGAGGGGAGGGGTGGGCGGCGGAGGGGAGGGGTGGGCGGCGGAGGGGAGGGGTGGGCGGCGGAGGGGAGGGGTGGGCGGCGGAGGGGAGGGGTGGGCGGCGGAGGGGAGGGGTGGGCGGCGGAGGGGAGGGGTGGGCGGCGGAGGGGAGGGGTGGGCGGCGGAGGGGAGGGGTGGGCGGCGGAGGGGAGGGGTGGGCGGCGGAGGGGAGGGGTGGGCGGCGGAGGGGAGGGGTGGGCGGCGGAGGGGAGGGGTGGGCGGCGGAGGGGAGGGGTGGGCGGCGGAGGGGAGGGGTGGGCGGCGGAGGGGAGGGGTGGGCGGCGGAGGGGAGGGGTGGGCGGCGGAGGGGAGGGGTGGGCGGCGGAGGGGAGGGGTGGGCGGCGGAGGGGAGGGGTGGGCGGCGGAGGGGAGGGGTGGGCGGCGGAGGGGAGGGGTGGGCGGCGGAGGGGACGGGTGGGCGGCGGAGGGGACGGGTGGGCGGCGGAGGGGACGGGTGGGCGGCGGAGGGGAGGGGTGGGCGGCGGAGGGGAGGGGTGGGCGGCGGAGGGGACGGGTGGGCGGCGGAGGGGACGGGTGGGCGGCGGAGGGGACGGGTGGGCGGCGGAGGGGACGGGTGGGCGGCGGAGGGGACGGGTGGGCGGCGGAGGGGACGGGTGGGCGGCGGAGGGGACGGGTGGGCGGCGGAGGGGACGGGTGGGCGGCGGAGGGGACGGGTGGGCGGCGGAGGGGACGGGTGGGCGGCGGAGGGGACGGGTGGGCGGCGGAGGGGACGGGTGGGCGGCGGAGGGGACGGGTGGGCGGCGGAGGGGACGGGTGGGCGGCGGAGGGGACGGGTGGGCGGCGGAGGGGACGGGTGGGCGGCGGAGGGGACGGGTGGGCGGCGGAGGGGACGGGTGGGCGGCGGAGGGGACGGGTGGGCGGCGGAGGGGACGGGTGGGCGGCGGAGGGGACGGGTGGGCGGCGGAGGGGACGGGTGGGCGGCGGAGGGGACGGGTGGGCGGCGGAGGGGACGGGTGGGCGGCGGAGGGGACGGGTGGGCGGCGGAGGGGACGGGTGGGCGGCGGAGGGGACGGGTGGGCGGCGGAGGGGACGGGTGGGCGGCGGAGGGGACGGGTGGGCGGCGGAGGGGACGGGTGGGCGGCGGAGGGGACGGGTGGGCGGCGGAGGGGACGGGTGGGCGGCGGAGGGGACGGGTGGGCGGCGGAGGGGACGGGTGGGCGGCGGAGGGGACGGGTGGGCGGCGGAGGGGACGGGTGGGCGGCGGAGGGGACGGGTGGGCGGCGGAGGGGACGGGTGGGCGGCGGAGGGGACGGGTGGGCGGCGGAGGGGACGGGTGGGCGGCGGAGGGGACGGGTGGGCGGCGGAGGGGACGGGTGGGCGGCGGAGGGGACGGGTGGGCGGCGGAGGGGACGGGTGGGCGGCGGAGGGGACGGGTGGGCGGCGGAGGGGAGGGGTGGGCGGCGGAGGGGAGGGGTGGGCGGCGGAGGGGAGGGGTGGGCGGCGGAGGGGAGGGGTGGGCGGCGGAGGGGAGGGGTGGGCGGCGGAGGGGAGGGGTGGGCGACGGAGTGGAGGGGTGGGCGACGGAGGGGAGGGGTGGGCGACGGAGGGGAGGGGTGGGCGACGGAGGGGAGGGAGAGGATGGAGGGGAGGGAGAGGATGGAGGGGAGGGAGAGGATGGAGGGGAGGGGAGAGGATGGAGGGTAGAAGGAAGAACAGAACAAAACAAATGAAAAATAAAATGGTAAAACCAACATTTCTGAAGCTCCTTCCCAGCTTTAGCTTGTCCCAAAACACTTCAAAATCAATGCAGTATTTTTACAGCCACTGGGACAAGAATGTAAAAACAAGATAATTGATGAGAATTTGTCTTTGATTAAATATCCTGAGTTGTGGTGATCTGGAAGGCACTGTCCGGAAGCGGATTCAACAGGAATTTTCCAACAGGAATTGAAACGATACCTGCAAAGGGGTTGTTTTTGCGGAGGGTGGGGGAGGGAATGGGGGAAGGGGGTGATAGTGGGCACAGTGGGAGGAAATGCAGCATGGGCACTTCTGGCAGAGCAGGTTCAGGGGGCCGAGTGGCCTCCTCCTAATGCGTATGTTTGTGTTTATGCTCCACACAAGCCTCCACTCACTTATCTCTTCTCCCCTGCTCCCCGACCCTGCAATTAACGTTTAAAGTGACACAAGTAGGCTTACATTAACACTGCGATGAAGTTAGTGTGAAAATCCTCTCGTCGCCACACCCCGGCGCCTGTTCGGGTACACGGAGGGAGAATTTAGCACGGCCAATGCACCCTAACCAGCACGTCTTTCGGACTGTGGGAGGAAACCGGAGCACCCGGAGGAAACCCACGCAGACACGAGGGGAACGTGCAGACTCCGCACAGACAGTGACCCAAGCCGGGAATCGAACCCGGGTCCCTGGCACTGTGAGGTAGCAGTGCTAACCACTGGGTCACCGGTGCCGCCCGTATCCTCTCCCTCACAGAGACATCAAGCCTTTTCTCAAATACATAGATGGTGGAGAGGCTTTGAGGAGTCAGGAGGTGACAGGATCAGCAGGTCGGGGGGGGCCAAATGGCCTATTCCTGCAGTAATTTCTTTTATCTTGTGTTCTTGACTTGAGGTCACAAACGGTGCTATAGAAATGCAGATCTTCCTTTTCTTTGATCAGAATTAGAGAGGTACAGGTCACAGCAGTTAAGAGAATATAAGAACGGATATTAAACGCTGGATTAGCACGAAAACCTCTGGCAATCTGGAGGGGGAGTAGCAAAGGAGAAGAGGGCAATCTGCTACAGATATTTAGTTCAAAGAAGGAAGTGGCGGCTATCACAATCACTCATGTCTGCAGCACAGGCAGATAATAATAGCAATGATTTCCTTCCCTAAAGGGTATCAGTGAACCAGATGGTGTTTAAATGACAATCCTCCAGCTTCTGGGTCACCATTACAGAGACTGTTTTTTTTTTAATTCCAGATTTATTTAATCGAATTTAAATTCCTCTATTGCTGTGGTGGGGTTTGAACTGAGGGGATGGGACGGTGGCACAGTGGTTTGCACTGCTGCCTCACAGCACCAGGGACCCGGGTTCGATTCCGGCCTTGGGTGACTGACCGTGTGGAGTCTGCACGTTCTCCCCGTGGGTTTCCTCCGGGTGCTCCTGTTTCCTCCCACACTCCAAAGATGTGCAGGTTAGATGGATTGGCCGTGCTAAATTGCCTCTTAGTGTCCCAAGATGTGGAGATTAGGGGGATTAACACAGTAAACATGTGGGGTTACAGGGAAAGGGTCTGGGTGGGAACCTCTGCCAGACAGTTGGTGCAAACTCAATGGGCTAAATGGCGTCCTTCTGCACTCTGATCTTTCTCTACACCCTACAGAATGTAACACTACATTCTGCACTCTCTCCTTTCCTTCTCTATGAATGGTATGCTTTGTCTGTATAGCACAAGAAATAATACTTTTCACTGCATACTAATACATGTGACCAGAATAAATCAAATCAAATCAAATGTAGAGATTCTATGATTCATGTCTCTGGATCTTTAGTCCAGGTCTTGGGATTACTAATCCAGTAACCTTACCATTAGGATCTCATGTCCAGTGTGTGGCCACTCATAATTTAACCATGTGGACCAGAAAACATAAGAAACTTAGAAACTAGAAACAGGCATAGGCCATTCGGCCCTTCGAGCTTGTTCTGCCATTCATTGTGACCATGGCTGATTACCAACAGGCCTTCTCCCTGAATCTTATCGATTCAGGAAAGATACTGGACACTCCGGGGACTTTTTGAAGTCTTGCACGAGGCTAGCGTGAGAAGGGAGCTCTTTATTTGTGACCTTCCTCCCTCCCATGTGATGAGTTCTGATAGTGAGTAGTTTTGCTCCCCATCTCATGAGCATTGCATGTAACTGATTGTATTGCAGAGTTTATTAATAAAGCTTATTAATCATACTCAAAGAACAAAGAACAGTTCAGCACAGGAAACAGGCCCTTCGGCCCTCCAAGCCTGTGCCGCTCCTTGGTCCAACTAGACCAATCGTTGGTATCCCTCCATTCCCAGGCTGCTCATGTGACTATCCAGGTAAGTCTTAAACGATGTCAGTATGTCTGCCTCCACCACCCTACTTGGCAGCGCATTCCAGGCCCCCACCACCCTCTGTGTAAAAAACATCCCTCTAATATCGGAGTTATACTTCGCCCCTCTCACCTTGAGCCCGTGACCCCTCGTGATCGTCACTTCTGATCTGGGAAAAAGCTTCCCACCGTTCACCCTATCTATCACCTTCATAATCTTGTACACCTCTATTAGATCTCCCCTCATTCTCGGTCTTTCCAGGGAGAACAACCCCAGTCTACCCAATCTCTCCTCATAGCTAAGACCCTCCATACCAGGCAACATCCTGGTAAACCTTCTCTGCACTCTCTCTAACGCCTCCACGTCCTTCTGTTAGTGCGGCAACCAGAACTGGACGCAGTATTCCAAATGTGGCCTAACCAGCTGCATCATCAGACTCCAGCTTTTATACTCTATACCCCATCCTATAAAGGCAAGCATACCATATGCCTTCTTCACCACGTTCTCCACCTGTGTTGCCACCTTCAAGGATTTGTGGACTTGCACACCAAGGTCCCTCTGTGTTTCTATACTCTTGATGACTCTGCCATTTATTGTATAACTCCTCCCTACATTATTTCTTCCAAAATGCATCACTTCGCATTTATCCGGATTAAATTCCATCTGCCACCTCTCCGCCCAATTTTCCAGCCTATCTATGTCCTGCTGTATTGCCCGCCAATGCTCATCGCTATCCGCAAGTCCAGCCATCTTCGTGTCATCCGCAAACTTGCTGATAACACCAGTTACACCTTCTTCCAAATCATTTATATATATCACAAATAGCAGAGGTCCCAGTACAGAGCCCTGAGGAACACCACTGGTCACAGACCTCCAGCCGGAAAAAGACCCTCTGACCGCTACCCTCTGTCTCCTATGGCCAAGCCAGTTCTCCACCCATCTGGCCACTTCTCCTTGTATCCCATGAGCCTTAACCTTCTTAACCAACCTGCCATGTGGGACTTTGTCAAATGCCTTACTGAAATCCATATAGACGACATCCACGGCCCTTCCTTCGTCAATCGTTTTTGTCACTTCCTCAAAAAACTCCACCAAATTTGTAAGGCACGACCTCCCTCTTACAAAACCATGCTGTCTGTCACTAATGAGATTGTTCCGTTCGAAATGCACATACATCCTGTCTCTAAGAATCCTCTCCAACAACGTCCCTACCACGGACGTCAAGCTCACCGGTCTATAATTTCCTGGGTTATCCCTGCTACCCTTCTTAAACAACGGGACCACATTCGCTATCCTCCAATCCTCAGGGACCTCACCTGTGTCCGAAGAAGCGACAAAGATTTCCGTCAGAGGCCCAGCAATTACATCTTTTGTCTCCCTGAGCAGTCTAGGATAGATGCCATCAGGCCCTGGGGCTTTGTCAGTTTTAATGTTCCCTAAAAAACCTAACACTTCCTCCCTTGTAATGGAGATTTTCTCTAACAGGTCAACACCTCCCTCCGAGACACTCCCGGTTAACACGTCCCTCTCCTTCGTGAATACCGATGCAAAGTATTCATTTAGGATCTCCCTTATTCCCTTGGGTTCTAAGCATAATTCCCCTCCTTTGTCCCCGAGAGGTCCGATTTTCTCCCTGACAACTCTTTTGTTCCTAATGTATGAATACTCCCTCGAGTCCATGTGCCTGTATAATAAGGGAAGGATGGCAAATATCTAGAGCCCATCAACAATAAAAACAACTTGCGTTGTTTCAGATTCCAGCATCCTCAGTATTTTATTATATTGCATTGATAGAGCTTTGTTAAGATGGTGAAACATTCCAATGCACTTTAGGGCTGTATTACCAAGCAAAACCTGACAGAGCAACATAAGGAGATATTAGGACTGGTAGCCAAATGCCTGGTCAAAGATATACAATTTAAGCATCATTTGAAATGAGTTCTATGACGTAGCGGGGATCACTGTGAGAATTCCAGAGCTTCCTGCAAAAGCCAAAACCCTGCAGATGCTGGAAATCTGAAAGAAAAACAGAAATTCTTGGGCATGCTCAGCAGGAGAAGCAATACCCGTGGGAGAGAAAGCAGAGTTCAGGGGCTGTAATGGAGGCCACGGGGGTCTTGTTCTCCAGCTGGAAAGACAGCGAGACCACCATATTGCTGCCTTCTGGGAAGGCCCACCACATGAAGTGGCACACAGGCATTTGACAGGCCAGCAGTGGGCCTTAGCTCAGGATTAAGGACCCAGGGGTAGAGTCTTGCCCACCAAGATCTGCTGGCCAACATCTCTACTGAATGGCAGTACCACCAGCGAGGCGATGGCTACAGCTGGTCCAGCACCTGCCAGAGGCTGAGGATGTTCACTGGATTCCAGGGCACAAGGGATTCATGGTAGGGATGTAGGGAAGGTAAAAGAGTTTGGGTCGCGGGAGTGGAAGAGGGACAAAGGGTGAGGGATTGGCAGCAAGGATAGAGGGCTGGCTCTTAGCAGCCATCTCCTCCCCCTTTAGTCTGACCCATGTAGTTGTTTCAAACTGGTTTATTCATATGGAGTAGGTATGTCCCACATGAGTACAGATTTTCCATCCTCTCTCCTGAGTGTCCAAAACACACAATTACTAATATCACTGTTACACCATGGTCTAGAGCACTTATTACAATAATAATTCTATTAACCCATTACACCAAATTGTCCCATAGATGGCACCAACCCTTCTTTAGACTGGCGTCTCCACCGCTGCCACCATGTTTTATACTGCTCGCTGATTTGCCTGGCTTATCTTGTCTAAAGAGACAATGGCCTGACTCAGATAATTCCTTCAAACTGGCTTCCATACAATATATGCATGCTGACTCACTGAATTGGGACATGAATACTGACGTCATTGTTCCCTTGTGGTTTACGTCACTCATTACCATAAATATTCGATTACACTACGTCCCCCCTCCACCCTCAATCAGGTACTGAGCACTTTGGAACGTTACCTCCTCCCCAACCGTGAGTCGACAAGCCACTCCGCACAGGTTGTCTTGTCATGTTCCCCACACGGGGAGCCCCCTTTGGCCGCTGGTGGGACAAAGGCTTTAAATGGGCATGAATTGATAGTGGGAAGGTCATCCAGGATCTATGAGGCTTGTGAATCTTTGGGATTCCCTACTCTCGAGAGCTCAGTTGAGGGGCATGTTCAAGACTGAGTGTTTGGGGCATTGAAGGAACTGGGAAAAGTGGCAACAGGGCAGAAAAATGGAGTTGAGATGGAAGACTTGCTGGCCTTATCTTCTTCATTCTTGTTATTCTGTAATGAGAGCCAATGGGAATGAGCGCATGTCCAGGGAACTGGTGGCAGTCCCAACTATCTTCCTTAGTCCAGGTGGGGCTGCTGTATTTAATCAGCCTAAGCAGCAAGGGGCAGTCATTAGAACCTGAAGATCCAGTTACTATTTGAAGAAAAAGAAAGTCCTTAACATATTCTAGATTTAACCAAAGTCTTTTTTTCATATTTGAAAGCCACTGGCTTTCAAATATAACCACACACACCCCTCCACCTACCCAAACACTCCGAAAGCCACATCAGTTTGGATTCCTAAATTCATACACATTGACAGCACAGAATGAGGCCATTTGGTCCATCATGTCTACGCTGGTCAACAGGGATCTGACTACACTAATCCCATTTTCCAGAGCCTGGTTCATTGCCCTGGAGGTCATGCAGCCAAAGTGAATATCTAAATATTTTTTCTTAACGCATTTATGGTATGTGGGCATTGCTGGCTAGGTCAGCATTTATAGCCCATCCCTAGTTGCCCTTGAGAAGGTAGTGGTGAGCTGCCTTCCTGAACCGCTGCAGTCCCTAAGGTGTAGGTACACCCACAGTGCTGGAGTTCCAGGATTTTGACCCAGCCACAGTGAAGGAACGGTGATATATTTCCAAGTCAGGATGGTGAGTGGCTTGGAGGGGAACTTGCAGATGGTGGTGTTACCAGGTAGATGGTAGCATCCTTCTAGATGGCAGTGGTTGTGAGTTTCGAAGATACCACCTTCTAAAATACTGCAAGAATTTTTGACTCAACCACCTTTTCAGGCAAAGAATTCCAGTCTCCCACCACCCTAGAAATCATAGAAACCCTACAGTGCACCCTCTGGATGAAAAGGTTTTTCCTTAACTCCCCTCTTAGCCTACTACCCATTACCTTAAATCTCCACCCCGTGGTTATTGACCCCTCCATTAATGGAAAAAGTGTCTTCCTATCCATGCCCCTTACAATCGTATAGACCTCAATCAGGTCCCCCCTCAATCTTTGCTGCTCTAAGGAAAACAGCCCCAACCTGTCCAATCTCTCTTTATAGCCCAGCCTCTCCAGCCCAGGCGGCATCCGGGTAAATCCCCCCTGCACCCCCTCCAATTCTTTTTACAAAGATACTGTGGATGCTGGAAAACAAAAAATGCTGGAAAGACTCAGCAGGTCTGGCAGCATCGGTGGAGAGAGAAAGAGAGTTAACGCTTTGAGTCCTTTTTTGGAATTAGAGTCATCTTAGTCTCAATGGAACAGTCAACAGTTGGAAGCTTTCTCCCAGGGCAGAAATGACAATTACAAGGGGGCACAAGTTCAAGATAAGGGGGAAAAGGTTCAGTGGAGATGAGGGGGGGGGGGGGCGAAGTTTTCGTTTTACAGAGAGGGTGATGGGAATGCACTGCCAAGTGAGGTGGTTGAGGCAGACGTGTTAGCAACAATTAAGACTTATCTGGATAGACACATGAACAGATAGGGAATAAAGAGATACAAGAGCTTGGTCTAGATAGGGCAATGTGATTGGCGCAGGCTTGGAGGGCCAAAGAGACTGTTCCTGTGCTGTACTTTTCTTTGTTCAAAATGTTAACTCTCCACAGATGCTGCCAGATCTGCTGAGCATTTGCAGCACTTTCTGTTCTTAGAAACATAGAAAAACTACAGCACAAACAGGGCCTTCGGCCCACAAGTTGTGCCGAACACATCCCTACCTTCTAGACCAACCTATAACCCTCCATCCTATTAAGCTCCATGTACTCATCCAGGAGTCTCTTAAAAGACCCTATTGAGTTCGCCTCCACCACCACTGATGGCAGCCGATTCCACTCGCCCACCACCCTCTGTGTGAAAAACTTACCCCTAACATTTCCCCTGTACCTACCCCCAGCACCTTAAACCCGTGTCCTCTTGGAGCAGACATTTCCACCCTGGGAAAAAGCCTCTGAGAGTCCACCCGATCTATGCCTCTCAACATCTTATACACCTCTATTAGGTCTCCTCTCATCCTTCGTCTCTCCAAGGAGAAAAGACCGAGCTCCCTCAGCCTATCCTCATAAGGCATGCCACTCAATCCAGGCAACATCCTTGTAAATCTCCTCTGCACCCTTTCAATCTTTTCCACATCCTTCCTATAGTGAGGCGACCAGAACTGAGCACAGTACTCCAAGTGGGGTCTGACGAGGGTCTTATATAGCTGCATCATTATCCCTGGACTCCTAAACTCAATCCCTCGATTGATAAAGGCCAGCACACCATACGCCTTCTTAACCACCTCCTCCACCTGCGGGGCCAATTTCAGAGTCCCATGGACCCGGACCCAAGGTCCTTCTGATCCTCTACCGTACTAAGAGTCTTTCCCTTTATATTGTACTCCTTCATCCCATTTAAGAACATAAGAACATAAGAAATAGGAGCAGGAGTAGGCCATCTAGCCCCTCGAGCCTGCCCCGCCATTCAATAAGATCATGGCTGATCTGACGTGGATCAGTACCACTTACCCGCCTGATCCCCATAACCCTTAATTCCCTTACCGATCAGGAATCCATCCATCCGCGCTTTAAACATATTCAGCGAGGTAGCCTCCACCACCTCAGTGGGCAGAGAATTCCAGAGATTCACCACCCTCTGGGAGAAGAAGTTCCTCCTCAACTCTGTCTTAAACCGACCCCCCTTTATTTTGAGGCTGTGTCCTCTAGTTTTAACTTCCTTACTAAGTGGAAAGAATCTCTCCGCCTCCACCCTATCCAGCCCCCGCATTATCTTATAAGTCTCCATAAGATCCCCCCTCATCCTTCTAAACTCCAACGAGTACAAACCCAATCTCCTCAGCCTCTCCTCATAATCCAAACCCCTCATCTCCGGTATCAACCTGGTGAACCTTCTCTGCACTCCCTCCAATGCCAATATATCCTTCCTCATATAAGGGGACCAATACTGCACACAGTATTCCAGCTGCGGCCTCACCAATGCCCTGTACAGGTGCATCAAGACATCCCTGCTTTTATATTCTATCCCCTTCGCAATATAGGCCAACATCCCATTTGCCTTCTTGATCACCTGTTGTACCTGCAGACTGGGCTTTTGCGTCTCATGCACAAGGACCCCCAGGTCCCTTTGCACGGTAGCATGTTTTAATTTGTTTCCATTGAGATAGTAATCCCATTTGTTATTATTTCCTCCAAAGTGTATAACCTCGCATTTATCAACGTTATACTCCATTTGCCATATCCTCGCCCACTCACTCAGCCTGTCCAAATCTCTCTGCAGATCTTCTCCGTCCTCCACACGATTCACTTTTCCACTTATCTTTGTGTCGTCTGCAAACTTCGTTACCCTACACTCCGTCCCCTCCTCCAGATCATCTATATAAATGGTAAATAGTTGCGGCCCGAGTACCGATCCCTGCGGCACGCCACTAGTTACCTTCCTCCAACCGGAAAAACACCCATTTATTCCGACTCTTTGCTTCCTGTCGGATAGCCAGTCCCCAATCCACTTTAACACACTACCCCCAACTCCGTGTGCCCTAATCTTCTTCAGTAGCCTTTTATGGGGCACCTTATCAAACGCCTTTTGGAAATCCAAAAACACCGCATCCACCGGTTCTCCTCCATCAACCGCCCTAGTCACATCTTCATAAAAATCCAACATGTTCGTCAAGCACGACTTTCCCCTCATGAATCCATGCTGCGTCTGACTGCGTTTTGACCTGCCAAAATGGACCACTACGCATTTATCTGGGTTGAAGTCCATCTACCACTTGTCCGCCCAGTCTTGTATCCTATCTATGTCCCTTTGTAACTTCTGACATCCCTCCAGACTATCCACAACCCCACCAACCTTCGTGTCGTCGGCAAACTTACCAACCCATCCCTCTGCTTCCTCATCCAGGTCATTTATGAAAATGACAAACAGCAAAGGTCCCAGAACAGATCCCTGGGGCACACCACTGGTGACCGACCTCCATTTAGAAAAAGACCCATCTATACCCACTCTCTGCCTCCTTTGGGCAAGCCAGTTCTGGATCCACCGGGCAGCGGCCCCTTGGATCCCATGCCCTCTCACTTTTTCCAGAAACCTTGCATGGGGGACCTTATCGAACGCCTTGCTAAAATCCATATAAACCACATCTACTGCCTTCCCTTCGTCAATGTGTTTAGCCACATTTTCGAAGAACTCCACCAGGCTCGTAAGGCACGATCTGCCCTTGACAAAGCCATGCTGAGCATTCTTGAGCATACTAAACCTCTCTAAATGCTCATATATCCTGTCCCTCAGGATCTTCTCCATCAGTTTACCAACCACTGAGGTTAGACTCACCGGTCGGTAATTACCTGGGCTGTCCCTATTCCCCTTCTTGAAAATAGGAACCACATCCGCAAACCTCCAATCCTCCGGCACCTCTCCCGTCTCCATCGACGACGCAAAGATCATCACCAGAGGCTCTGCAATCTCTTCCCTCGCCACCCACAGTAACCTGGGGTACATCCCATCCGGACCCGGCGACTTATCTATTTTGATGCCATTCAAAGATTCCAGCACAACCTCTTTCTTAAAGTCCACATACTCAATCCTTTCAGTCCACCGCACGCCCACAGTACATCCACCCAGGTCTTTCTCCTCTGTGAAAACCGAGGCAAAATACTCATTGAGCACTTCTGCCATTTCTACTGGTTCCGTACAGACTTTCTTATTTCATTTCTTTTTTAAAATATTAGTCAATATTAACATTAAAATGACTGGGCCAGCATTTGTTGCCCATTCCTAATTACCCTCGAGACTAAGTATATCATCAATCGCATGACTAAGGAAATCATCGTTCTCACCTTGATGAGTTAAAGATGCAAGCATGGCTGCATCGTACCTGCAAAGATGAGTTTCTCCTTCATTATATTGACGTCCTTGCTTGACCGGCGAACTGCAGCGCTCAACATAATCTGTTCCGGGTTATAGGTCCTCATGCTGCCCAGTCGCCACCTGCAATGTGGAACAGATCGTTAAAAAACTCCCCCATCCCTGCACTTCCGTCAGAACCATTTTAGGCATTAATCTATTGATTTGTCCAATGCCTTCCTTTAGGCCATGATGTGGAGTTGCCGGGGTTGGACTGGGATGGGCACAGTAAGTAGTCTCACAACACCAGGTTAAAGTCCAACAGGTTTATTTGGTAGCACGAGCTTTCGGAGCGCTGCCCCTTCCTCAGGTGAGTGCAGGATTTTTTTCACAAACAGGGCATATATAGCTTTAACCTGTGCTTAACCCTTTCTCCACTCACATTGTCTGTACCTGTAAAGACTTGCTTACCTGTTAAGACTCACATTCCAACCATTATCTTATAATTGGGTTTGTGTCTGTATATGCCCTGTTTGTGAACACAACTCCCACTCACTTGATGAAGGGGCAGCGCTCCGAAAGCTAGTGGCTCGTGCTACCAAATAAACCTGTTGGACTTTAACCTGGTGTTGTGAGACTTCTTACTGTTTCTTTAGGCCCCATCATGAGCAGTTATTGGGGGGGGGGGGGGGGGGGTGGCGTGGAGGTGGCAGTGGGAGGATAGGAGTTGGGGATGTGGGCAAGGAGAGGAGGAGATATGCTCTGACTTTTTCCCTCTTTCACTCCCTCCATCCAGGCAACCAAACTTGTCTTGTGCTTCCTCCAGACAAATTATGTTTATTTATTCGTGTCACAAGTAAGGCTTACATTAACAGTGCAATGAAGTTACTGTGAAAATCCCCTAGTCGCCACACTCCGGTGCATGTCCGGATACACTGAGGGAGAATTTAGCACGGTTAGTGCACCTAACCAGCACATCTTTGGAATGTGGGAGGAAACCGGAGCACCCGGAGGAAACCCACGCAGACACGGGGAGAATGTGCAGACTCCGCACAGACAGTGACCAAGCCGGGAATCGAACCCGGGTCCCTGGTGACAGTGCTAACCACTGTGCCGCCGTGCCGCCCCTGTGCCACCAATAGATAGGTGCTTGATGGCCATCGCTGATGCGATGAGGGCCTCTTCCATGTTATACCCCTCTATGACAATGATTCTAATCCAGGCAATCACCGTGTCAAAGTTAAAGGACAGGGTTTTACTAATCAAGTAGGGAATGCCTACCATCCAACGAGGCAGGCTGAAGCCTACCATGGAACTATTAAGGTTTACCTCTCGCTAGGCATCACCCAAACTTACAACCATGGAAGGAAAACTCAGAGTGAAAATATCTTGGGGCAGAAAACGCAAACATCCCACTTTTAAGAATTGAAGTTACCATCTCCATGGGCAACACAATAACAACTTACGTTTGTGTAGCACCCTTATCGTAATGAAACGTCCCAAAATACTTCACAGGAGCATCCTAAAAACGTGCAGTGCTGGACCACATAAGGAGATACAAGGGCATACGCCAAAGGTTTGGTCAAGTGGTAGGTTTTAAGGAGTGATTCAAAGGGGAAGAGAGGGGTGGAGGGAATTCCAGAATTTCAGACCCAAACAACTCAAGCCATCAAGGAATCATAGATTAGAATCTCCACAGTGCAAAAGGAGCCTGCACCAACTCTCCTACCCAGGCCTTATCCCCGTGACCTCAAGTATGTACTCCGCTAATCCCTCTAACCTACAAATCTTGGGATATTAAGGGACAATTTACCATGGCCAATCCACCTAACCTACAAATCTTGGGATATTAAGGGACAATTTAGCATAATCAATCCACCTCAACTGTACATCTTTGGAATGTGGAAGCAAACTGGAGAACCAGGATGAAACCATGTGTTTCCTCCGGGTGCTCCGGTTTCCTCCCACAGTCCAAAGATGTGCCGGGTTAGATTGATTGGCCATGCTAAATTGACCCAAGATTCGGGGGATTAGTAGGGTAAATATGTGGGGTTACAGGAATAGGGTGGGATTGTTGTCAGCGCAGACTTGATGGGCCGAATGACCTCTTTCTGTACTGAAGGGATTCTACGATCATTCTATGAACCCACGCAGACACGGGGAGAACGTGCAAACTCCACACAGACAGTGACCTAAGCGGGGAATCGAACCCGGGGTCCCTGTTGCTGTGAGGTAGCAGTGCCACCACCCATCAGTGGAGGATCAGCTAAACCCTAATATTCGCAAGTGTCCAGGGTTGGATGGGCATGAGAAAACTGTAGCACTGGAGGACTAGCTGCACTTTACTGCCAAAGAATTGGGAGAATTCAGTCAGAATGTGTTCACATTCATAAGCTGGACACTGTTGGCCTTCACTTCATGTGTATGTGTGACTGTTTCCCTCATTTATTGAGATCAGGATACCAATGCTCATTATAAACGCACCACAGATTTCCTCCAATTTCTAAAAACCAGGTCGTAGAGTCATAGGTTTGCAGCATGGAAACAGGCCCTTCGGCCCAACTTGTCCACGCCGCCCTTTTTTTTAAACCCCTAAGTAAGTCCCAATTGTCCGCATTTGGCCCATATTCCTCCATACCCATCTTACACATGTAACAGTCTAAACGCTTTTTAAAAGACAAAATAGAGTGCGATATTTAATCAATAATCTGCTTCGCCTCAACAGAACACAGCGACAGGTTAAAGTTTATGTTTCTTCCACAACTTTATTGTCTTACCAGAGCTAAAAACATTTAATAATGAGGTCAGGTTTCAAGATAGCGTGCAGAAGCCCGATATTGAGCTCCTGCTCCCACTTTGAACAGATTCAACTGTTGCCAGCAACAGAAAGCGGTGGGACATGAATCACACAGGAGAGAAACTCAAACAAAACCCAACCTTCTGGACTTAGTACCCCTGAGTTCAAACAACTCACATTTTGGCTATCACAAAGGCTTTAACAGGCAGTGAGAGAGCGCAGAAACTGATGTGAATGCTATTGAAGGGTGGATAAGGTCTATATATCTGCCATGATCCGCTCTTTAAACTGAAAAACAACAGGCTAGAACTGTCACAGAGCTTAACAATACCCTCTTCTGAATTGCTTTGATTGACAGGCCAGCTGGTGCAGATTCGGAATAAAACAGTCCTTTGTTGATATCTCCCCAAGGGCTATTATTATATAGGATCTTGATCAATCAGATCAGCAAAGGTAGCCTGAAAGGTGAGTCATAGAATCATGGAATTCTTATAGTGCAGAAGGAGGCTATTTGGCCCATCAAGTCTGCACCGACTCCAATCCCACCCAGGCCCTATTCTCGTAACCCCACATATTTATCCTGTTAATCCTCCTGACATTAGGGTCAATTTAGCATGGCCAATCAATATAACCCGCACATCTTTGGACTGTGGGAGGAAACCAGAGCACCCGGAGGAAACCCACAAAGACACGGAGAGAATGTGCAAACTCTACACAGAGTCCCCCAAGGCCGGAATTGACTCCGGGTCCCTGGTACTGTGAGGCAGCAGTGCTAACCACTGTGCCACCATGCTGCCGAGTGTTTGTGGGATAGTTGCTTCAAGCAGCTCATTCGACAGTCAACCAGAGAGCAGGCTATTCTAGATCTGGTAATGCACAATGAGATACGATTAATTAAGGACATCATAGTAAAGGCTAGCAGCGATCACAACAGGACAGAATTTCACATTCAGTTTGAGGGAGAGAAGAATGGATCTAAGACTAGTGTTTCAACTTAAAAAGGGCACTTATAAAGGAAGAGTTGGCTTAAATGATCTTTGAAATTAGGCTAAGAGGTAAGTGGAGAGGCAGGGACAGGCATTTAAGGAAGGAGATACGACATAATACTCAGCAAAGAACTTTCCAATTAGAAAACATGAATCAAGAGGGAAGGATGTACCAGCTGTGACTAACTAAGGAAGTTAAAGATGGTATAAAATTGAAAGATAAAGCCACAATTCTGCTAAAGATCACAGGCAGGTAAGAAAATCTGGCAGGATATATGAAAAGAATTATAAGGAGGGAACACCATGGCAGCTGGTGTGATTTAAATTTAATTCTTAAAAATCTAGAATTAAAAAGCTAGTCTTGGGCAAGAGTGACCATGAAAATATTGTTGATTGTCGGAAAAATCCATCTGCTTCACTAATGCCCTTTAGGGAAGGAAATCTGCCGTCCTGACCTGGTCTGGCCTACATGTGACTCCAGAGCCACGGCAATGTAGTTGACTCTTGACTGCCCTCTGAAATGGCCAAGCAAGGCACTAAACCCCAATAGCTCACAAAAAGGACAGATCATCCAGCGTTGGACCTATGCGCAGTGGCAAACCTAGCCCTGTCAACCCCTGCAATGTTCTCCTTATTGTTTGGGGGCTTGCGACAAAATTGAGAGAGCTGTCACACAGATTAGTCGAGCAACAGCCCAAAGTAGTCATACTCACAGAATCATACCTGACAGATAATGTCACTATCCCTTGCTATGTCCTGTCCCATCAGCAGGACAGACCCAGCAGAGGTGATGGCATAGTGGTAAACAGTCATGAGGGAGCTGGCCTCAGAGTTTTCAACATTGACTCGGGACCTCGTGAAGTCTCATGGCATCAGGTCCAACATGGGCAAGGAAACCTCCTTCTGGTTACCAGCGAACATTTCCCCTCAACTGATGATTCAATATGCCTTCCCCATCATTAATTGGGATAGTCATGGTGTAGAGGGTTTAAAGGGGGTAGATTTCTTGAAATGTATTCAGGGGATCTTCTTAGGCCAGTATGTAGAAGTCCAACAAGGGACAATGCAGTGCTGGATCTAATTCTGGAGAAAGAACCCGGACAGCTGTTCAAGATGGCAGTGGGGGAGCATTTTAGTAATAGTGACCACAACACAGTACGATTTAAGTTTGTTATGGAAAAAGATCGTCTGCAAAAAATGTTTTTGGATTTGGGATGGCAAATCTTATTATAATAAAGGAAGATCTGGCCAACTAGACTAGGAACTGCTTCCTGTGGGAAAATCTACAGCAGAACAGTGGGGGGTGTTCTAAATGGTAATGGGGAGAGTACAGGCTCAATATGTTCCCTTTAGGATGAAATGTAAGAGCAACAAGCTCAGAGAACCCTGGATATCTTGGAATATTCAGGACTGGATAAGAAAGAAAAGAGAGGCTTTTATCAGGTACAAGGTAGCAGGTGGGAGGCAAGGGAAGAGATTGCAGGGGCTCTGACCCAAATTTTTAATTCCTCTCTGGCCACAGGGGAGGTCATGATGTGGAGATGCCGGCGTTGGACTGGGGTAAACACAGTAAGAAGTTTAACACCACCAGGTTAAAGTCCAACAGGTTTATTTGGTAGCAAAAGCCACATAAGCTTTCGGAGCTCTTAGCCCCTTCTTCAGGTGAGTGGGAATTCTGTTCACAAACAGAGCTTATAAAGACACAGACTCAATTTACATGAATAATGGTTGGAATGCAAATACTTACAACTAATCAAGTCTTTAAGAGACGAAACAATGTGAGTGGAGAGAGCATCAAGACAGGCTAAAAAGATGTGTATTGTCTCCAGACAAGACAGCCAGTGAAACTCTGCAACTCTACGGCATCTTCTCCGGAGCCTTCAACATGTCATTGATGAAGACTAATATCTCGCCAAGGCCATCCCCACACCCCCACTTCTTGCCTTCAAACAACCGCACAACCTCAAACAGACCATTGTCCGCAGCAAACTACCCAGCCTTCAGGAGAACAGTGACCATGACACCACACAACCCTGCCACAGCAACCTCTGCAAGACGTGCCGGATCATCGACACAGATGCCATCATCTCACGTGAGAAAACCATCCACCAGGTACACGGTACATACTCTTGCAATTCGGCCAACGTTGTCTACCTGATACGCTGCAAGAAAGGGTGTCCCGAGGCATGGTACATTGGGGAAACTATGCAGACGCTGTGACAACGGATGAATGAACACCGCTCGACAATCACCAGGCAAGACTGTTCTCTTCCTGTTGGGGAGCACTTCAGCGGTCACGGGCATTCGGCCTCTGATATTCGGGTAAGCGTTCTCCAAGGTGGCCTTCGCGACACACGACAGCGCAGAGTCGCTGAGCAGAAACTGATAGCCAAGTTCCGCACACACGAGGACGGCCTCAACCGGGATATTGGGTTCATGTCACACTATTTGTAACTCCCACAGTTGCGTGGACCTGCAGAGTTTCACTGGCTGTCTTGTCTGGAGACAATACACATCTTTTTAGCCTGTCTTGATGCTCTCTCCACTCACATTGTTTTGTTTCTTAAAGACTTGATTAGTTGTAAGTATTTGCATTCCAACCATTATTCATGTAAATTGAGTCTGTGTCTTTATAAGCTCTGTTTGTGAACAGAATTCCCACTCACCTGAAGAAGGGGCTAAGAGCTCCGAAAGCTTGTGTGGCTTTTGCTACCAAATAAACCTGTTTGACTTTAACCTGGTGTTGTTAAACTTCTTACACAGGGGAGGTGGCAGAGGACTGCTAATGTGGTTCCACTTTTCAAGAGGGAGGTAGAGATAAACTAGGGAATTCCAGGCCAATGAGTCACACATCAGTGATGGGAAAACTATTGGCAAAAGCTCTGAAGCAGAGAATTCCTATTCACTTGCAGAGGCAATGGTTGATCAGGGGTAGTCAGCATGGCTTTATCAGAGGGAGGTCATGCCTAACGAATTTGATTTAATTTTTCAAGGTGGTGATTGGGTGTATAGATGAGGGTAGTGCAGTTGATGTAGTTTATATGGATTTCAGCAAAGCCTTTGAGGAGGTCTCACATGGGAGATTGATAAAGAAGGTAAATTCACATGGGATCCAGGGTAAGCTGCCAAGTTGGATCCAGTACTGGCTTTGTAGTAAGAAACAGGAGGGCGGTAATAGAAGACTGTTCGTGTGACTGGAGGTCAGTGTCCAGTGGAGTACCACAGGAATCAGTGCTAGGTCCCTTATTGTTCGAGATATATATAAATTATATAGATAAGAATATGGGAGGAATGATAAGCAAATCTGTGGATGACATGAAGTTTGGCAGCGTGGTTAATCGTGAGGAAGAAGGTCTTAGGCTGCAGAAAGATATAGACGGGTTGGTCAGATGGGCAGATCAGTGGCAGATGAAGTTTAATCCTGAAAAGTGCAAGGTGATGTACTTTGGGAGGAGTAACAAGACAAAGGAATATTCACTGAATGGCACGACAATAGGGAACTCAGGAACAGAGGGATCTGGGGGTGCTTGTCCACAAGCACTTGTCCACAAGGGTGGGGGGTGGGGTGCGTTGGAGTCCGAAACAATGGAGTAGAATATGAAAATTAAAATTTGACCCTTTAGGAGCGATGCCAGGAAGCGTTTCTGCAAACAGGGGGGTAATGGGAATCTGGAACTCTGCCAGAAAGTTCCGTTTAAAATCTCAAAACTGAGGGCGGCACGGTGGTTAGCGCTGCTGCCTCTCAGTGCCACGGACCTGGGTTCAATTCCTGGTTTGGGTTACTGTCTGTGTGGAGTCTGCATGTTCTCTCAGTGTCTGCGTGGGTTTCCTCCACGTGCTCCAGTTTCCTCCCACAGTCTTAAAGACATGCTGGTTATGTGCATTGGCCATGCTAAATTGTCCCTTAATGTTCCAAGATGTGTAGGTTAGGTGGATTGGCCATGGGAAATGGGCCGGGTTATGGGGATAGGGTGGGAGAGGGGGCCTGGGTAAGTTACTCTGTCAAAGAGTTGATGCAGACTTGATGGACCGAATGGTCTCTCCTGCACTTTAAGGATTTATGATGGATCTTCTTTGTCTCGGAAATGGTAGTAAGGGATGTGGAAGCAAGATGGTTAGTTGTGGGTAAAATACTAAGCAGTCACAATCTAATTGAATGGCAGAACAAAATGGAGGGGCTGAATGGTCTCCCCATACTCAAGTGTCAATGGCATTGATTCAGAAGCGGACGCAGTACAAAGCAGCCAGCTTGAGTGCTGTTTCCTCAGTGCATTGACACTGATGGCAAGTTCCAAAAATCTGGGAGACTTTACCAGACATTAAAGCCTTTGGATAATCTCTGCGGCTCAGTCAAACAGGAGAACTCTTCCCAGACCTCAACTAGGATTAACCACCTGGAAATTTCAGGACAAAGATCAATCTCAGGGACAGAGCTATGAGCAAAACACTGGAAACAAAAATAGGGAGGGGGGTGGGGGGGGGGGGGATATTAAGAATTATTTTAATCGGAATAATCAGAAGTGGGTACATGGTTGAAAGATTAATGATAAAGGATCAACCAATCAGGAAACAAGAGCCTCTCCTCCCTTTTTAATTGGCTGTGGGATGACGGCGTGCCATGAGGATTGGCTTGTTGGACAGCCAATGCTGGCAGTGTGGGGATGGGGCGAGTGGAGGTGGAAAGTCATGTGATGAAACCTCCGCAAATCCGCCCAACCAGATTTGGCAAGAGCCCTGGTTGCTCTACGACTGGTTGCTAGGAGATGAATGAAGGAGACTTGGCTGCTAATTGGCTCGTCTCCCAGCCCCTCTCTGGTGAGGGAGATAATGGGCCACACTCGAAAGGTAAAGCAATAAATTCACAGCCCTTTCTGGGAAAACACATGAATTTAGATTCATCCAGCATGTCAAACACTCCTTTCAGTGAATTACTTGGCCGGCTTCCCTACGCCAAGCTAATAAAAGACACATCCTGGTACAACACAATGTGAGGTCTTAGAGAGTGCACATGACTAACAACTCGCATTTATATAGCATCATTAACAGAGTGAAAAGGTCCCACTGTTGTATTAGCAGGCAAAATGTCACGCGGAGCCACGTAGCGAGATATTAAGTCAGGCTACCATAACCTGGGTCAAAGTGTTACATCTCAAACAGGGCCTTGGAGGAGGAGAGAGAGAGATGTAGAGGGGCAGAGAACAATGGGGTGAGAACCCCAGACATTAGGGTCCAGGCAGCTGAAGGCATGGCCCTCAAAGGGGGCAGAAGAGGTTTACCAAGATGCTGCCTGGATTAGAGGGTATGAACTATAAGGAGAAGCTGGACAAACTAGGGCTGTTTTCTCTGGAGCGGAGACTTGATAGAAGTCTATAAAATTATGAGAGGCATCGATAGGGTTGACAGTCAGAATCTTTTTTCCCCAGAGTTGAAATGTCTAATACAAGGGGGCGCACACTTAAGGTGACAGAGGGAAAGTTCAAAGGTGATGTGAGGGGCAAGTTTTTTTTTTACACAGAGAGTGGTAGGTGTCTGGAATGCGCTGCCAGGGGTGGTGGTGCAGGCAGATACAATAGGGGCGTTTAAGAGCCTTTTAGATAAGCACATGACTATGCAAGGAATAGAGGGATATGGAGCAAGGGCAGGCAGAAGGGATTAGTTTAATTTGTGGGCTGACGGGTCTGTTCCTGTGCTGTACTGTTCTTTGTAAGGTGAAGCATATAAAATTGCAGGTGCACAGAAGGCCAGAAGTAAGAGGAGCACAGAGATCCCAGAATCATAGAAACCCTACACAGTGCAGAAGGAGGCCATTTGGCCCATCGAGTCTGCACTGACCACAATCCCACCTAGGCCCTATCCCCACAACCCCACAGATTTACCCCACTAATCCCTCTAACCTACAAATCCTGGGTCAATTTAGAAAGATGTGGAGATGCCGGTGTTGGACTGGGGTAAACACACCAGGTTAAAGTCCTGTTGGACTGTTGGACTTTAACCTGGTGTTGCTAAAACTCTTACCAATTTAGCATGGCCAGTGCACCTAACCCGCACATCTTTGGTCTGTGGGAGGAAACCGGAGCACCCGGAGGAAACCCACGCAGACATGGGGAGAACGTGCAGACTCCACACAGACAGTGACCCAAGCTGGGAATCAAACCCAGGCCACTGGAGCTGTGAGGCAGCAGTGCTAACCACTGTGCACCGTGCCACCCTATGGGAGCGGGAGTGTTGGAAGAAATGACAGAATTGGGGATGGGGGCCAGGGTTGAACCATCCATGAATAAACCAGCTTTATGCAGTAAATGGAAAAGTTGGGATCATGAGGGAAGTGGCAATAAGAGTGGTTGGAGGCCCGTGTGGTGCTTAAACACCAATGCAGGCCAGGTAAACTGAATGGTCTGTTCCTGTGCAGCAGGTTCAATGTAATTCCATAGAAAATTCACTCCTTAATCTGTTCTGACACCAAGGGGGGGACTTTCCGTCCCCGTTTTCAGGGGATGGGAACAGCAGCAGGGACAGGGAATCGAGCCGGTGTCCCAAATGGCTTTCATACCGGCGGGATTTCCCCAATCGATGGTCCCCGCCCCCTCTCAATGATGGAACGGCAATCCTGACTTGAAAGTCAAGATCTCTATTTGCATACGTTTTAATATAATTATCAGGACTTTATGCCTGATTGACGTTCCCCACATTAAACTGTCCACTCACATTGGCACGCCAGGGGGGCAGTGCCAGTGAGGGAGGGGTGAATCTCAGTTTATATTATTTTACATTGGGCCGCCCTGTAAAAAAGACGCCCCAATCTTTCAAACCCTACGTTTGTTTTGCGGGCTGGGGCGGGTCCAGGATGACATCATGGGACCCGCCCCTCACAAAGCAGAACATCCATTGGCAGCAGATAAATCGCTGGGAAAATGGGGCTTTATTGAGGATCTTAATGCAGGAACACGCTCTTACAGCGAGGAGGGAACTTGGGAAGAGAGCGCTGGAAGACATTTGCCATTTAAGATATCCTTACTCGCCACTGTCATTGATACAGGCTTCCACCAATCAGGATGAATTAGTCATAGAATAATGCAGAAGAGCAAGAGGTCATTTGGCCCATTGTCCCAATACTGGCTCTTTGGAAGAGCTATCGAGTTAGTACCTCTCCCCTGCACTTTCTTCATTGGCCTGTAAAGCGTATATCCAAACCCCCTTTGAACACTCCAATTGAAGCTGTTTCCACCAGCACATTCCAGCTCCAATGTTAACCCAAGATCAGGCCCCAGCTGTGTGGGGGGATTCGCTCCCTTTATCGCTATTTTAAATGTGCCAGCAAATGTCCAGAGGGAGAGTACACCTCCAGAGCAAGACCAGTGACAGTGACATGCGAAATGCAAATTGAACAAGGGAACAGCCAGGAATTCACCTTCACAATCTGCCTTCCGCCGACTGCTCCATAAACCTCACCACTGCCCCCAGCCTTAACCCACACCCCCACCCCCCAAACATTAATCTCGTCTCATTGTGGAGCAGTCCGGCTGCTGTAGCAGGAGCGTCCTGGGCTGTTCCATTCAGGATGGAAAGGGGACGCCAACATCAGCACGGGTTTCCTTCAATCGACATGTGGAGGGTGGAACTGCGCAGTGAGAGGAGATGGCCCCTGGTGTGGGATAGGAGGAAGAGAGGGAAAATGTACTCAAGGTCCGCGACAGAAGTCGGTCACCTGTTGACAGGCTGGTGGCTCAGTGCTACCTACTCAAGCCTCAGTGCTCTGGTGTTTAGTTTGACAAGGGAGTTGGTGTTAAGGGGACAAACAGGGAAGGGAAGACCACAATCAGATCAGCCATGATCTCATTGACTGGCGGAGCAGGTTCAAGGGGCCGAATGGCCTACTCCTGCTCCTATTTCTTGTATTCTTATGGTCAATCAGGCTCCAGTCAGATGCTGCTCAGTCCCAGAGTCCCCAAGCGACAGACCAGATGATGTTTCTCAACAGTGGGGACGACGAGACCGGGGAGGGGGGGTGGCGGAGGAATGGAGAGGGGGCATGGGGGAAGTGAGTCAGGGAACGGGGCGAGGGCAGGGGAACGCGGCGGGTGGAGGCCGGGGGGAACCGGGGCAAGGCAATAGGGGGAGGATGGAGGCAGAAGAGGACCATGCGACTAGGGCAGTGGAATCTTCCCCCATACTGAGCCCAGTTCCCAGCTTCCATTTCCCTCACTGAGCCTCCGGTTAGCGCACAATGTCCCAGCAATCGTGGCAGCATTACCTGATCAAGTGATAGCTGTGAAATGCCAGAATGCAGCAGAGAGGCAGAGCGAGAGAGAGAGAGAGAGGAGGAAAAAGAGCAGAGGAAGATAAACATCAGTGAAAAGCAGAAAAGGGTGGAAGGGTAAAATAATGAGAAAGTGAATGCTGTGGGGCATCGCTGAATATTCCCAAATAAATGGTTGAATTTTTTCATTGACAAAAATTCAAGTGTTTGTATTTCAAGTTCATTCTTCTGGATCTTGTCAGTATTTTTCATTACGCACTGTCGCGGTGATCAGTGACGAGGAAGTGTATTAAACGATACCCCAAGTCATTCGCAATGTAAAGATGCATTCGAGCGTTTAAACTGTCCCACAGCCTCCCACAATGCAACCTCCAAGTCCACCTTCCCCGGCGTCACACCTCGGCCTGCTTCAGGGTCCCGGGCCTGCTGTGGGGTGGGAGTTGTGACCAAGCTGGGCCTCACGGTCAATTCGCTCCCCCGCCGCCCCACCTGCCGAGCTCACCAGCGAAATGTGGCAAAGGGATGTAACTTGGAAGGCGTGCTTCAAGTGAAAAGGGATCCAATTTTCCCCTTGCCCCCCCCCTCCCCGTCTACCGAACCCCTCCCCATTTGCATCAGCCATTAGACTCTGTCCCCACAAGGCAAATGCCTACCAAGTGCATTGATGGAAATCGCGAGCCAGTGCGTGAGGACTTGGGGCCTGGTCGAGGCCGCTCCAGTCACGGATCCTGGCTCCATTTTGACTCCCGATCCAGGACATAAATTCCTGCTGCAACTTCTGAGTGTAAAACGCCCTCCCCCCCACACTGGGAGGGCAAAATAAAAATGCTAATGCCAGTTAGGATAACAGGCGCTCCCCAAACCCCAGCAGAAATAGACTGGCACTTACCTAGCAACCCAGCAGGGAAAACCGCCACTTACCCAGCAACACCGTAGGGAAAACCGCCACTTACCCAGCAACACCATAGGGAAGGGACGGACATGAACTCATCAACACAACAGGAAAAGTAACACTACGAGCAAGGGCACACCAACCAACACAGCCAGGGCAGGAGAGACACTAACAATCAGGGAAAAAAGCATACGTGCTCACAAAACCTTATTGAGGAACTGGACAATGGGACGAGACTGAGATTAAACATAGTGGAAGATGGAGGTAAGGGCTTCAGTCTGTTTGCTTTGGTTGGGAGTGAATGGGAAGGGGCTTGAGCCATTGGCATTTGACATGATGCGTGTGAATGCAAAGAGGTTCCGGTTCCCTGGAATTCTGTACCATACAATGGATCAGACAGGATTTAGTCCACTGTGTTTAATGATCACAGAGGATTATTTTCACCTCACTAACCTTTTCCTGAACAATGCCCGATGTACCCATTCAACTTTCAACCCATAGCCTTTCCTTCTCTCTGCCCGCATCCCTCTTTCGCCCTCACTTAGATTGGAGAAGTGGGGACTGTTCCCCTTGCAGAAGGTTGGGAGGAGATTTGATTGAGGTGTTCAAAATCACGAGGGGTGTGGACAGGGAGAAGCAGTTCCCATTGGTGGAGGGATCGAGAACCAGAGAGCACAGATTTAGGGCAATTGGCAAAAGAAGCAATGGAGACACGAGGAGAAATCTTTTCGCACAGCGAGTGGTTAGGATCTGGAATGTACTGTCTGAGAGTGTGGTGGAGACAGATTCACACAGCGAGTGGTTAGGATCTGGAATGTACTGTCTGAGAGTGTGGTGGAGACAGATTCACACAGTGTGAGTGGTTAGAATCTGGAATGTACTGTCTGAGAGTGTGGTGGAGACAGATTCACACAGCGAGTAGTTAGGATCTGGAATGTACTGTCTGAGAGTGTGGTGGAGACAGATTCACACAGC
The DNA here is from genome assembly GCF_964213995.1 of Mustelus asterias. Taxonomy (NCBI): domain Eukaryota; kingdom Metazoa; phylum Chordata; class Chondrichthyes; order Carcharhiniformes; family Triakidae; genus Mustelus; species Mustelus asterias. The sequence goes on along the minus strand of NC_135810.1, from coordinate 121,590,266 downwards.
AAGTGGTTAGAATCTGGACTGTACTGTCTGAGAGTGTGGTGGAGACAGATTCACACAGTGTGAGTGGTTAGAATCTGGAATGTACTGTCTGAGAGTGTGGTGGAGACAGATTCACACAGCGAGTAGTTAGGATCTGGAATGTACTGTCTGAGAGTGTGGTGGAGACAGATTCACACAGCAAGTGGTTAGAATCTGGACTGTACTGTCTGAGAGTGTGGTAGAGACAGATTCACACAGTGTGAGTGGTTAGAATCTGGAATGTACTGTCTGAGAATGTGGTGGAGACAGATTCAATTGAGATATTCAAGAGGGAATTGGATCACTATCTGCAAAGGAAGAATGTGCAGGGTTATGGGGAAAAGGCAGGGGGAGTGGCACTATGTGAATGGCTTACTCAGACCGCCGTGCAAACACAATGGGCCGAAGGGCCTCCTTCTGTAGCCAGTTTGCGATTCCGTGACCTTTCCCCTCTCCCTCTATCCTGCTTTCTCTAACGCATTCTCACATTCCCCTGCTCTTTCTCTCACTGGTGACACTCCACTGTGAAAATCCCAACAGACACTCACTGCTAAACCCCCAAAACGAAGGAGTCTTTGTGTTGCGGTGGCAGGGGCCCTGGGTGCTGGAATCTGTACAGCCTCTGTAGAGATTTCCAGAAAGTTTGGAGGATGTGTCAGTGCTGCTTGAACACAAGGATAAGCCCCCCAAGGGACGTCAGTCATGAGGCCACATTCAGGATACTTACTCTCTCCATTCACCGAGTTCATAAACAGGAATAACAAGCAGAACAAAAAAAAACACAAACTTTCCTGTTTACAAGGACATGACATATTAAAATAAATTCCTGTGGATTGTCTGGCAAACAAGGAGAGGATGCAACATGTTCTCCAAGGCAACGTGCATCATGCAAAATAAAGCAGAGAAAAGCCGCACAGTGTCACTCACTTTTGCAGGATGAAAATTCCCACCACGATGGTGATCGAGATAATGTCTGAGGTAATCCAGATCATGTAGTATTCCTCCGGAGACTGCAGGAAGGAAATCAACCTTTTAACCCCCAGGGTCACAGAGCTTTGGAACCCAGAGTTTATTAATCTAACACAAGTTCACTTTCAATCAATCCCAGAGGAAAGCTCCCTCTGCACTGTCCCCATCAAACACTCCCAGGACAGGTACAGCACGGGGTTAGATACAGAGTAAAGCTCCCTCTACACTGTCCCCCATCAAACACTCCCAGGACAGGTACAGCACGGGGTTAGATACAGAGTAAAGCTCCCTCTACACTGTCCCCATCAAACACTCCCAGGACAGGTACAGCACGGGGCTAGATACAGAGTAAAGCTCCCTCTACACTGTCCCCATCAAACACTCCCAGGACAGGTACAGCACGGGGTTAGATACAGAGTAAAGCTCCCTCTACACTGGCCCATCAAACACCCCCAGGACAGGTACAGCACGGGGTTAGATACAGAGTAAAGCTCCCTCTACACTGTCCCCATCAAACACTCCCAGGACAGGTACAGCACGGGGTTAGATACAGAGTAAAGCTCCTCTACACTGTCCCCATCAAACACTCCCAGGACAGGTACAGCACGGGGTTAGATACAGAGTAAAGCTCCTCTACACTGTCCCCATCAAACACTCCCAGGACAGGTACAGCACAGGGTTAGATACAGAGTAACGCTCTCTCTACACTGTCCCCATCAAACACTCCCAGGACAGGTACAGCACGGGGTTAGATACAGAGTAAAGCTCTCTCTACACTGTTCTCAACAAACACTCCCAGGACAGGTACAGCACAGGGTTAGATACAGAGTAACGCTCTCTCTACACTGTCCCCATCAAACACTCCCAGGACAGGTACAGCACGAGGTTAGATGCAGAGTAAAGCTCTCTCTACACTGTCCCCATCAAACACTCCCAGGACAGGTACAGCACGGGGTTAGATACAGAGTAAAGCTCCCTCTACACTGTCCCCATCAAACACTCCCAGGACAGGTACAGCACGGGGTTAGATACAGAGTAAAGCTCCTTATAGTGAGGCCTGTACACACATTTCAAGACGTGCACTTGAACTTGGCGCAATTAATCATCGCAATCACCATGGGGCTCAACCAGTCAACTGAATCCGGTTTAGGATCCTAGTGAGTCTGAACTCGGCTGCAACCTAATTACAGCTTGATTCGAAATCCGGGGGTGTGGGAGGCCTGCAGTGGGGGAGGGGCTGGGACAGACGAGACCTGAAGCAACAAAGAACAACAGCAGCTGGCATTCAGATCACGCCGCCACAAAATGCAAATCAGCTTCCAGGAAATTGTAAGAACGAAGAAACTCAAACTCTGTATAACAATGATTATTCATTACAAGAACCTCCCTCCAGCACCTCCAACATCCGCCCCCCCCAACCGAGTTCAAATGACGTTCAAATTTCCAGTCCCTTTCAAAGATCCAGTTGCCATGGAACACAGGAACATCAGAAATAGGAGCAGGAGTAGACCATTCGGCCCATCGGGCCTGCTCCACCATTCAATACAATCATGGCCAATCTTGGGGCTTCCACCCACTCCCCATATCCTTTCGTTGCTCAAGAGACCAAAAGTCTCTCTATCCCAGCCTTAAATATATTCAACGATGGAGCATCCACAACCTGCTGGGGTAGAAAATTCCAAAAATTCACAACCCTTCCAATGAAGATATTTCTCCTCATTGCAGTCCTAAATGATCGGTCCTTTATCTTGAGGCGGGTGTCCCGCCCGCAACCCCCCTCCCCCGCCCCCCCCGCCGCCATGTTTCAGATTCCCCAATCAGCGGAAACAATCTATTAAACCCCCTCGGAATCTGTTAACGTCAATGTCACCGCCTCCCATTCTCCTAAATTCCAGAGAACAGACACCCAATTTGCTCAGCCTTGCATCATAGGACAATTCCCCTCATCCCAGGACCTGACCCCAGCCAAACGTAGCATCTCCGACAGGGTTGCCATCTCCCCAGGATAGTCCTGGACGATCCAGGAGTCGAGCAGTAATCTGAAGGATACTGTTGGCAGCAAAGCCTCAGAGAGAGAAATGCCAAATTTTAGAGCAATACAGAACAGAAGGAGGCCATTCGGCCCATTCAGCCTGCGATGATTCTTTCATAAGGCAATTCAGTTGGTCCCACTGCCTGGCTTTTTCCCCATTTCCCTGCAATTTATCCCTTTCAACTTTTATCCAATTCCCTTTTGAAGGTTACAACTGGATTTGTTTGCATCACCTAATCAGAGAGCACATTCCAAAGCCAAGCAAAATTAAAGTTTAAAGTTTATTTATTAGTGTCACAAGTAGGCTTACATTAACACTGCAATGAAAATCCCCTAGTCGCCACACTCCAGCGCCTGTTCGGGTACACCGAGGGAGAATTTAGCACGACCAGTGTACATAACCAGCACGTCTTTCAGACTGTGGGAGGAAACAGGAGCACCTGGAGGAAACCCACGCAGACATGGGGAGAACATGCAGACTCTGCACAGACACGGGTGGCATGGTGTCACAATGGTTAGCACTGTTGCCTCAGGGCAAGGGACCCGGGCTCGATTCTTGGCTTGGGCCACTGTCTGTGCTGAGTCTGCACATTCTCCCTGTGGGTTTCCTCCGGGTGCTCCGGTTTCCTCCCACAGTCTGAAAGACGTGCTGGTTAAGTGCATTGGCCATGCTAAATTCTCCCTCAGTGTACCCGAACAGGCGCCGGAGTGTGGCGACTAGGGGATTTTCACAGTGATTTCATTGCAGTGTTAATGTAAGCCTGCTTGTGACAATAATAAATAAACTTTAAAAAAACAGACAGTGATCCAAGCCGGGAATCAAACCCAGGTCCCTGGCGCTGTGAGGGTGCAATGCTAACCACTGTGCCACCTGTGGCTTTTTTTCCCATGAACATGTTAAGTCATTCATTTTATAACTACTGGAGTTCGTGGGAAAAGATCAATCAACATGAATGCAGCCACACCGAGTACACTGCCTTGCCAATTAACAAGTCTCACAACACCAGGTTAAAGTCCAACAGGTTATATATTTAGTTTGTTTATTCAAGGTATTAAGTGTTATGGAAAGCAAGGCTGGTAAGTTACAGTTGACCACGATCTAACTGAATTGGATGGAACAGGTTCGAGGGGCAGAATGGCCTCCTTCTACTCCAGTGACCAAGTATCCCTGTAGCCTTGTGCCCGGGGAGGGGGGTTGCAGTGTTTCATACTCACCATTATCCAGGTGGGAGTTCGCACCTCACTCAGAACTTGACAGGCATCAGAGGTAACCGACCGCACCCCGGCACACCACAGCACTGAGAATAACCACGGCTCATTTACCAGGTACAGGTTGGTGCTGATATTCTCTGCCGCATACTCCCTGAGACCGAGAGAGAGAGAAGCAAAGAGTGAGCCGAGGGGAGCAGCTTAGCAGTACAGCCTTCACTGGAGCCCAGGAAGGCAGACACAAACGTTATGGAGCAAACTCTACTGTTCCCAAACCAACAACATCAACTTGCATTTATGTAGCATCCATCATGTAGTATATCAAGGGGGAAGAATGCGGCATTGTGGTAATGTCACTTGCTAAGTAATCCAGAGGCCCAGGTTAATACTCTGGGGACAGGGGTTCAAATCTCATCACAACTGCTGGTAGAATTCAAATCCAAATAATAAATCTGCAATCAAAAGCTCGTTGGTGACCATGACAACTATCGTTGATTGCAGACTCCTTATGTCCCCTTCACAACTTACTTACTTTGTGTCATAAGCAAATTTATTAACCATACCTTCAGTCCCTTCATCCAAGACATTGATATGAACTGTAAATGTAGAAAATAGGAGGAGGCCATTTGGTCTTCGAGCCTGCTCCACCATTCATTATGATCATTGCGGATCATCCAACTCAATAGCCTGATCCTGTCTTTCTCCCATATTCTTTGATCCCCTTTGTCCCAAGTGCTATATTAGCTGCTTCTTGAAAACATACAATGTTTTGGCCTAATGAATTCCACAGACTGACCACTCTCTGGTCTCCTCATCTCTGTCCTAAACAGTCTACCCTGTACCCTCAAAGTGTGAGGGCCAGCGCTGATCCCTGTGGCACTCCACGCATCACACGATGCCAAACTGAAAGTGACCCATTTTTGCCTACTCTCTACTCCATGTTAGCTAGCAATCCTTTATTCCCACAAAACGGTTACCCTGACAACATGAGCTCTTATTTCGCGTCGTAACCTTTGATGTGGCACCTTGTCAAATCCCTCCCAAAAATCTAAGTACAGCACATCCATAGGTTCCCCTTTATCAACATTGCTGGTCACTCCCTCTAACAACTCCAAACAGGATTCCTCTTTCAAAAAACCATGTTGACTCTGTCTGATTGGATGGAGATTTTCTAAATGCCTCGCTGTAATCCCCTCAATGACAGAATCCAGCAATGTTCCTACCACAGATGTTAAGCTAACTGGCCTGTAGCTTCCTACTTTCTCTCTCCCTCCTAGCTTGAATAGAGGAGTCACATTTGTATTTGCCAATCTGGTGGAACATTTCTAGAATCATTGATCATAGAATCCTACAGCGCAGAAGGAGGCCATTTGGCCCATCGAGTCTGCACCAACCACAATTCCAGTCAGGTCTGAATCCCATACATTTACCCTAGCTAGTCCCCCTGACACTAAGGGGCAATTTATCATAGCCAATGGCACCTAACCTGCACATCTTTGGACTGTGGGAGGAAACCAGAGCACCCGGAGGAAACCCATGCAGACACAGGGAGCACTGCGAGGGAATTAAGGAAAATTGAAACCAATACTATCTCAGCAGCTATTTCTATTAAGACTCGAGAATGAGTCAGGTACCAAGGGAGTTGTAAGCTTTTAGTTCTGATTATTTTTTCAGCACCCTTTCCCTTACGCTTGCCATTACGTTTCCCCCTTGCCTTTACCTCCTGATACATAATTATTTCTGGGATACTATTTATATTGTAATGCAGATGCAAAATATCTGTTCAATTCATCTGTCATTTCCTTATTTTCCATTCGTAATTCCCCATTCTCACTCCCCAAAGGACTAAAACTCACTTTACTCTTTTCCTTTCTAAATATCCTACAGAAACTCTTGCTATCTGTTTTTATCATCCTAGCTAGGTTTCCCTCTTAGGGTTCAGTCATAGCTTAAATTTATTAAGTTCATTTATTAGCCACAAGTAGGCTTACATTAACACTGCAATGAAGTTACTGTGAAAATCCCCTAGTCGCCACACTCCGGCGCCTGTTCGGGTACACTGGGGGAGAATTTAGCACGGCCAATGCACCTAACCAGCACGTCTTTCGGATTGTGGAAAAAAACTGGAGCACCCCCGAGGAAATCCACAGAGACATGGGGAGAAAGTGCAGACTCCACACAGACAGAAGGAGGTATATGACATGCATAGGCAACTGGGATCAAGTGGATCCCTTGAAGAGTATAGAGGGTGTCGGAGCAGAGTTAAGAGAAAAATCAGGAAGGCAAAAAAGGGACATGAGATTGCTTTGGCAGATAAAGCAAAGGAGAATCCAAAGAGCTTCTACAAATACATAAAGGGCAAAAGAATAACGAGGGAGAGAGTAGGGCCTCTTAAGGATCAACAAGGTCATCTATGTGCGGATCCACAAGAGATGGGCGAGATCCTAGATAAATATTTCTCATCAGTATTTACTGTTGAGAAAGGCATAGATGTTAGGGAATTTGGGGAAATAAATAGTGATGTCTTGAGGAGTGTTCATATTACAAAGAAGGAGGTGCTGGAAGTCTTAAAGCACATCAAGGTAGGTAAATCCCTGGGACCTGATGAAGTGTATCCCAGGACATTGTGGGAGGCTAGGCAGGAAATTGTGGGTCCCTGAGCAGAGATATTTGAATCATCAACAACCACAGGTGAGGTGTCTGAAGATTGGAGGATGGCAAATGTGGTGCCTTTGTTTAAGAAGGGCTGCAGGGAAAAGCCTGGGAACTACAGACCGGTGAGCCTAACGTCTTTAGTGTTAAGTTGTTAGAAGGTATTTTGAGAGACAGGATCTACAGGCACTTAGAGATGCAAGGACTGATTCGAGACAGTCAGCATGGCTTTGAGAGTGGAAAATCATGTCCCACGAATTTGATTTGAGTTTTTTGAAGAGATAACCAATAAGGTAGATGAGGGCAATGCAGGTGATGTTGTCTACATGGACTTTAGCAAGGCCTTGGACAAGGTACCACATCATAGGTTGTTGCATAAGGTTAAATCTCACAGAATCCAGAGTGAAGTAGCCAATTGGATACAAAATTGGCTTGATGACAGAAAGAAGTCTCACAACACCAGGTTAAAGTCCAACAGGTTTATTTGGTAGCAAATACCATAAGCTTTCAGAGCACAGCTCCTTCGTCAGATGGGGTGGATATCTGTTCTCCAACAGTGCACAGACACAGAAATCAAGTTACAGAATACTAATTAGAATGCAAATCTCTACAGCCAGCCAGGTCTTAAAGGTACAGACAATGTGGGTGGAGGGAGCAGGGTTAACCTGTGTTGAATGCTCCTTCCACCCACATTATCTGTACCTTTAAGACCTGGCTGGCTGTAGAGATTTGCATTCTAATTAGTATTCTGTAACTTGATTTCTGTGTCTGTGCACTGTTGGAGAACAGATATCCACCCCATCTGACGAAGGAGCTGTGCTCCGAAAGCTTATGGTATTTGCTACCAAATAAACCTGTTGGACTTTAACCTGGTGTTGTGAGACTTCTTACTGTGCCCACCCCAGTCCAACGCCAGCATCTCCACATCTTGATGACAGAAGCCAGAGAGTGGTTGTAGAGGATTGTTTTTGAAACTGGAGGCCTGTGACCAGCGGTGTGTCTCAGGATCGATGCTTAGTCCACTGTTATTTGTCATTTATATTAATGATTTGGATGAGAATGTAGGAGGCATGGTTAGTAAGTGTGCACATGACATCAAGATTGGTGACATAGTGGACAGTGAAGAAGGTTATCTCGGATTGCAACTTGATCTTGATCAATTGGGCCAGTGGGCCAATGAATGGCAGGTGGAGTTCAATTTAGATAAACGTGAGGTGATGCATTTTGGTAGATCGAATCGGGGCAGGACCTACTCAGCTAATGGTAGGGCGTTGGAGTGAGTTATAGAACAAAGAGTTCTAGGGTTACAGGTTCATAGCTCCTTGAAAGTGGAGTCACAGGTGGACAGGGTGGTGAAGAAGGCATTCAGTATGCTTGGTTTCATCTGTCAGAACACTGAATACAGGATTTGGGACATCTTGTTGAAGTTTTACAAGACATTGGCAAGGTCACATTTGGAATAGTCTACAGTTCTGGTCACCCTATTATGGAAAGGATATTATTAAACTAGAAAGAGTGCAGAAAAGATTTACTAGGATGCTACCGGGACTTGATGGTTTGATTTATAAGGAGAGGCTGGATAAATTGGAACGTTTTCCCCTGGAGCATGGGAGGCTGAGGGGTGACCTTATAGAGGTCTATAAAATAACGAAGGGCCTAGATAAGGTAGATAGTCAATATCTTTTCCCAAAGATGGGGGAGTCTGAAACTAGAGGGCATAGGTTTAAGGTAAGAGGGCAGAGATATAAAAGTGTCCAGAGGGGCAATTTTTTCACACACAGGGGTGGTGAGTGTCTGGAACAAGCTGCCAGAGGTAGTAGTAGAGGTGGGTACAATTTTGTCTTTTAAAAAGCATTTAGACAATTACATGGGTAAGATGGATATAGAGGGACATGGGCCAAATGCAGGCAATTGGGACTAGCTTAGTGGTAAAAACTGGGCGGCAGGGACAAGTTGGGCCAAAGGGCCTGTTTGCAGGCTGTAAAACTCTATGGCAGTGACCCAAGCTGGGAATCACACACGGGCCCCAGGCGCTGAGGCAGCAATGCTAATCACTGTGCCACCGTGCCGTCCATGATCTCACTGAATGGAGGGCACATTGAAGAGTTTAAAGGGATCTATATATTTATATATGTTCATATTTCCTTATGTTTAAAGGGAGATTAGGAGCAATCTAAAGGAGGTAGAACTGGTAGAAGGCTGGTGCGGATCATAAACATTGGCATGGGCCAGATGGGCCAAATGGCCTGTTTTGGTGCTCTACATTCTATATTATTTGGAGGACGTGAGCAGTTAGTTGTACCGCATCTCCCTGGCGTTGACTTTGTTGTAGCGCAGGTTTAATCCAGTAATGCCTTGACTGTGGAGCGTAGTCGCATTTTGTTTCGTGGAGGACATCTGCTGGAAACCTGGTGCCATTTGCTGAACCAACAATCTGTCCTCTTCTGGGAGCCATATCACCTGAAAATACAGAGCCAAAACTTATTGCCTATCACCACAGTGAAGCGTGACAATACTGTGCCTTTAAGAAATGTATTTTAGTCATATTTCTGTGCAGGATTTTTTAGCAGTCCCTTCCATTTTATCAGTGCCACTGGGTCTGTAACTGGCAGCCCTGCATTGTTACTGCAGCAGCATAATTGCTCCTAATTGCTAGAATGTTTGTTTTAATCTAGCTTAACGCTCTTCCGTTATTCTTAGTGTTCCCCTAGGGTTTTGCAGAGTAGGACTTGATTGACAGTGACATCAGGTGACTGAGTGGAGCTCAGCTTACACAGAGAACTCAAGCTTATTTGGAAGCTGCAGAGTGAGGTAGCCCTTTCGCTCTCTGAAGCCGGGAGACCAGGATCTGCCAGACACTAGGTTTATTTCTCTGAGGTTCTGCTGCTTGAGGATATATCCTTCTCTGAGAGTCTGCTATACGAGAGTCAGAAGACAGGTGTGTGTCTGGATCTCTGTCCAAAGGTGTTTAAATCTAGCATCCACGTAAGCATATCTGTTTTTGGTGCTGTCTTGTTCTGAAAGATTTATGTCTATGGGGCTCCTGCTAAATTGGAACAATTGAGATGGATAGCTATTACGAATTATACTTTGTCATGTTTAAGTATTTTAATTGGTAAAAGTTATGCTAATTCTTTTGGTCATATTCTGTGCTCAAATAACATTTGTTGAATAAAAGCCCCCTAGTGCGTCACTTGAATCATACCTGGAGTGAAACACCTTATGTTTACCCTAATGCTAAAATTAAATGTGAAAGTTAGGATCTAGGCTAACTTCATTATATATCTTGGAGTTTCTAATCTGGTCCCCAACAGAAGGAAGTGTTTTTATTTTTATAGCGTCTTTAACAAAGGCATTTCACACAGGAGGGTAATCACACAGAAGTTTATTCAGTAACAGAATTTGGACTTCTCTGGCTAGGCCAACATATATTGCCACCATGTCTGGGCAAATAGGTAGATTTTAAATAGTGTCTGAAATGGCACAGTGGTTAGCCCTGCTGCCTCACAGTGCCAGTTTGATTCTCGGCTTGGGTCACTGTCTATGTGGAGTTTGCATGTTCTCCCCATGTCTGCATGGGTTTCCTCCAGGTGCTTTGGTTTTCTCCCACAGTCTGAAAGACGTGTTGGTTAGGTGCATTGGCCGTGCTAAATTCTCCCTCAGTGTACCCGAACAGGCGCCGGAGTGTGGCGACTAGGGGATTTTCACAGTAACTTCATTTCAGTGTTAATATAAGCCAACTTGTGATTAATAAGTAAACTTTAAAAGAAGACAGTGATTTGATTTGATTATTATTGTCGCATGTATTGGGATACAGTGAAAAGTATTGTTCCTTGCACGCTGCACAGACAAAACATACTGTTCAGAGTTCATAGGGGAGAAGGAGAGGAGAGGGTGCACAATATAGAGTTACAGTCATAGCAAGGGTGTAGAGAAAGATGTAGAGGTTTAGGGAGGGAATGCCACGCTTGGGGCGCAGGCAGCTGAAGGCCCGGCCGCCAATGGTGGAGCGGTGAAACTCTGCGCTATGCAAAGGGCCAGAATTAGGGGAGGTCAGGGATCTCGGAGGACTGCGGGTCTGCTGGAAGTTACAGAGGGAGGGAGGACAAAAGGAGATTAGAGGGATTTGAGCACAATGATAATGAGAATTTTAAAATCGAGGCATTAGACTGGGAGCCGGCAATGGGTGGGATTTGACAGCCTCGCTCAGGCGAGACCAGAAATTCCCACCCGAGGTCAACAGAGATCCGGACCCTCGCCCGCGCCAATTTCGTGGTGGGCAAGGCGGTAGAGTTCCGGCCAATGGGTCGGTGAGCCACAGGTAGCTAAAGAACAGATTTGCATTGATGTAGAGCCTTTGGGACAGGACGTCCCAAAATGCTTCACAGCCAATGAGGTGCACTTTGAAGAAGTATCACTGTTGAATCTGGGGCAGCCAATACATGCACAGGAAGATCCCAAAAAAGGCAACGCAATATAATCAGGTTGTCTGAGTGCTATCGACTCAGGGATAAAGATCGAGCAGGACATCGGGGAGAACTCTTCCCGCTCTTTTTCAAAACAGTGACCATGAGATCACATTAGGCAGACGTAGCCTTAGTTAAATGCTTGATCTGAATTATGGCACCTCTGTCAGCATAGTGCTGCCTTACTGTCCAGATTTTGGGTATTTTGCTGAGATTTTGTGCTCAGTTCTTTTGAGATATCCAGAATTTCGATTCGGAGCTAAGAGTACTATCCACACGTACAAATCTGTGTGGAGTAACTGGGTAGTGATTATTGTTGGGAACAGCAGCACACACTCCAACTCTCCTCCAGTCCTCCCATTCCACTTACTAATCCAGCAATACTGAGATTCCATGTTCGTACAAACACATAAATTTATCGGCAGACCAAAAAAAAGCTCATCCATCAACAACAACTTGCATTTATATAGCACCGTGCTACTATTGATGTTGGGTTCATCCCTCCCCAAGGAGAGGATGTTGGGAAGAGTGCTGGGGGTTTGACAGGGTGGATACTCAGACAATCTTTCCCATGGTAGAGGTGGGGGGGGGGGGGGGGGGGGGGGGGGCACAGTTTCAGAATTAAGACGGAGATGAGAAATAATTACTTCTCTGGGCATTGCTATTGTTTGGAATTCTCTCTGTTGGAGAGCAGTGGAGGCTGTTTGTCATGGAATATATTCAAGGCTGAGTTAGACCTGAGTTCGATTCCCGGCTTGGGTCACTGTCTGTGTGGAGTTTGCACATTCTCCTCGTGTCTGCGTGGGTTTCCTCCGGGTGCTCCGGTTTCCTCCCACAGTCCAAAGATATGCGGGTTAGGTTGATTGGCCGTGCTAAAATTGCCTCTTAGTGTCTTGAGATGCATAAATTAGAGGGGTTAGCGGGTAAATATGTAGGGATATGGGGGTAGGGCCTGGGTGGGATTGTGGTCGGTGCAGACTCGATGGGCCAAATGGCCTCTTTCTGCACTGTAGGGTTTCTATGATTCTATGATTCTAGACAGAGTTTTGAACTGGAGGTGAGTTATAGGTTTATGGTGAGAGGGGAGAGATACAAAAGGGTCCAGAGGGGTACTTTTTTCACACAGAAGGTGGTGAGTGTCTGGAACAAGCTGCCAGGGGTAGTAGCAGAGGCGAGTACAATTTTGTCTTTTAAAAAGACTTTAGACAATTACATGAGTAAGATGGGTATAGAGGGATATGGGCCAAAGGCGGGCAATTGGGACTAGCTTATAGGGGTTAAAAAAAGAGGGTGGCATGGATAAGTTGGACCGAAGGGCCTGTTTCCATGCTGTAAACCCCTATGACTCTGAGTGTTGGCAGGTAAGTGGAGTTGAGAATATAGGATAATAGGAGCAGAAAACCATTCAGCCCTTTGCGCCTGCTTCGCCATTCAATAAGATCACGGCAGATCTGATTGTGGTCTGCCATCACCCTTCATCCCCTTGCCATTCAGAAACTCTGTCTAACTCAGCCTTGAATATATTCAGTGACTCGCAGTCCCCACTGCTCTCTGGGGTAGAGAATTCCAAACACTAACCACGCTCAGAGAGAAGAAATTCCTCCTCAGCTCTCTCTTAAATTGAAGATCCATTATTTTTAAGCTGTGACCCCTAGTTCTAGTCTCCCCTGCAAGAGGAAGCATCCTCCTGGCACCCACCCTATGAAGTCCCCTCAGGATCTTACGCATTTCAGTAAGATCACCTCTCGTTTTTCTAAACTCCAATGGGTGTTGGCCCAACCTGCTCAACCTTTCTCTGTAAGACAAGACCCTCATCCCAGTAATGAGTTGAGTTGAGTTAAGACCACAGTCAGGTCAGCCATGACAGCATTGAATGGTGAAGCAGGCTTGAGGGGACAAGTGGCCTACTCCCACTCCAAAACCTTACGTTCTTGTGTATCTCAGAGTTAAATTTTGTTTGCTAACACTCCTGTGAAACATTTCCATTTCTGCTAAATGTGCGACAGTGATGCAAGTTGTTGTTAGAATCTCAACAATGCAGAAGGAGGCCATTTGGCCCATTGAGTCTGCACCGACTCTCAGAAAGAGCATCTCACTCAGACCCCACTCCCTGGCCCAATCCCTGTAGTCCCACACATTTCCCAGCGCTAATCCACCTACTTAACCTGGGACTCTAAGGGGCAATTTAGCATGGCCAATGCACCTAACTTGCACATTTTTGGACTGCGGGAAGAAACTGGAGCACCCGGAGGAAACCCACGCAGACACGGGGAGAACATGCAAATGCCACACAGTCACTCAAGGCTGGAATTGAACCCGGTTGCTGACAGATCAACTGTTTTTTTTTCCCTGTCTGTCAACTTCATATCACAGTGACACATCGTCTAAAATCCAACTCCCAATGGCTCACCAGCTCCTGGGAAATCCCTGACAGCAGGATTGTTTCCAGGGTGACGTTGATCCAGGAAGAGTAGAAGGGGTGTTCTCGTGGAGGTCGCCAAAGGTTTACCATCACAGTCTTGTTCCGCTGAGCGGCCAGGTGGAGCACGTCCACCAGTTTGCAGAGGGACTGGTTCGAAGCCTCTTCGTTATCTTTCTGAGAGAGCGCCTGGGCTGTCCAAAACGGGTCCTCCTGAAACCCAAAGTCAAGGCGGCATGACACAACATTAAAGAAACTGCATTTGCATAGCACCTGGGCCAGGGTATTCCGAAACACCCAACAATCAATGAAGCACTCCTGAGCAGATACTCTCGTATCTAAGAAACAAGACAGCCACCTTTCCGCACAGCAAGATCCCACAAACAGCAAAAACACCAGAAACATTGAATGTATTCAAGAGGCGGCTAGATATAGCACTTGGGGCAAATGGGATCAAAGTTTATGGGGAGAAAGCAGAATTATCATAGAAACCCAACAGTGCAGAAGGAGGCCATTCGGCCCATCGAGTCTGCACCGACCACAATCCCACCCAGGCCCTACCCCCACATATTTTACCCACTAATCCCTCTAACCTACACATCCCAGGACTCTAAGGGGCAATTTTTTAACCTGGCCAAACAACCTAACCTGCACATCTTTGGACTGTGGGAGGAAACCGGAGCACCCGGAGGAAACCCACGCAGACACAAGGAGAATGTGCAAACTCCACACAGACAGTGACCCGAGCCGGGAATCGAACCCGGGACCCTGGAGCTGTGAAGCAGTGGTGCTAACCACTGTGCTACCGTGCCGCCCCTTAGATTAGGCTATTGAGTTGGATGAACTGCCATGATCATGATGAATGGCAGAGCAGACTCAAAGGGCCGAATGGCCTCCTCCTGCTCCTATCTTCTATGTTTCTATCACCTGTGTTTTACATGGTGTTGGTGGGGGGGTAAATACTGACCTGGACACTAGGGAGAACTGCCGTGCCCTTGTTCAAACTCATGGCTATGGGATTTTTTTCAGAAGGACACACAAGGGCTTATTTTAATTTCTTGGCTGAAAGACGGCACCTGTGACAATGCAGCACTCCCTCAGTAGGAGGGTAAGCCTAGGTCATGCACTCAAGACTCTGAAGCTCCTTACTCAGAGGCGAGAGGTCCACTCACTGTGTCACAGTTAAAAGTGGAAAGAGGGGTTGAGTGGAGAGGAACAGAGAGTCCTGAAAGTACAGGACAAATGTTAAAACTGTCAAAAAAAGCAAGTGGGATCATGGACTTCATAACAGGGGGTGGCACGGTGGCACAGTGGTTAGCACTGCAGCCTCACAGCGCCAGGGACCCGGGTTCGATTCCCAGCTTGGGTCACTGTCCGTGTGGAGTTTGCACATTCTCCTCGTGTCTGCGCGAGTTTCCTCCGGGTGCTCCGGTTTCCTCCCACAGTCCGAAAGACGTGTTGGTTAAGTGCATTGGCCATGATAAATTCTCCCTCAGTGTCCCTGAACAGGCGCCAGAGTGTGACGACTGGGGGATTTTCACAGGAACTTCATTGCAGTGTTAATGTAAGCCTACTTATGACTAATAAATAAACCTTTCAACTTTAAAAAAAAAACGAACATAGGAGCAGGAGGAGGCCATTTGGCCCTTCGAGCCTGCTCTGCCATTCAGTATTATCATGGCTGATCTGGTTGTGATCTGAATTCCACCTTCCTGCCCACAGCCCCCATGTGGTTTGTCATTAATTCATTTGGGATATGCTGAAGGCAATCAGAGCCAAACACAGAGCACTGGTTGGATTCCCATGTCGGTCAGACCAGACAGTATTGCAAGTTCCAGATTGGGTGGCGCAGTGGTTAGCATTGCTGCCTCACACCGTCAGGGACCCGGGTTCGATTCCCGGTTTGGGTCACTGTCTGTGCGGAGTCTGCATGTTCTCCCAGTGTCTGCGTGGGTTTCCTCCGGGTGCTCCGGTTTCCTCCCACAGTCCAAAGGACATGTTGGTTAGGTGCATTGGCCATGCTAAATTCTCCCTCAGTGTATCTGAACAGGCGCCGGAGTGTGGCAACTAGGGGATTTTCACAGTAACTTCATTGCAGTGTTAATGTAAGCATGGTAAGTACGGGGTTACGGTGGAGAGATGGGCCTGGGTGAGGTGCCCTTTCAGAGTCGGTGCAGACTCGATGGCACTCCAGAGATTCTATTGTGGTTCCCTTCCTTGGACAAGATGCATTAGCTGCTCTGTGGTTTACAGATTGGTTGAAAGAGGTTTTTTGCTAAAAGCAAATTATTGCGGATGCTGGAATCTAAAACCAAAAGAGAGAAAACGCCGGAAAATCTCAGCAGGTCTGGCAGCATCTGTCAGGAGAGAAAAGAGCTGACGTTTCGAGTCCAGATGACCCTTTGACAAAGAGTCATCTGGACTCAAAACGTCAGTGCTTTTCTCTCCTGAGAGGTTTGTTGCTAGTCATTCATGTGATGTGGGCATCACTGACCAGCATTTATTGCCCATCCCTAATTATTCCCGAGAACATTTAAGAGTCAACCACATTGCTGTGGATCTGGAGTCACATGTAGGCCAGACCAGGTAAAGACGGCAGATTTCCTTCCCTAAAGGACATTAGTGAACAAAATAGGTTTTTATGACAATCAATTGTTGTTTCATAGTTTCATTTTCATTAAGACTAACTTTCAATTGGAGTTTTAAAGAGAAAATTAATTGAATTGTAATTCCCAGTTGGATTTGAACCAACGCTTTAGTCTGGGCTTTTGGATTCCTAGTCCAATGACATTCCCACTATGCCACCATCGCCCCAATGTTAGGAGCCCACTGAACCGGGCCCAGATCACAAGCCAGCTAAAAAACAAGAAGGGCTCATAGATCAGGACAGGGCCAGGGTAAAGGCTAATAAAGAATACAAATTAAAAACAACAGTGTGCATTAATATAGCGCCTTTAACACAGTAAAACAAATCAAGGCACTTCATGAATGGTTATAAAACAAACTTCAGTCTGAGCCACAGAAGAAGATATTAAGATATTAAGAAGTGGGTTTGAAGGAGCGTTTTCCATTTGGAGAGAGAGAGGTGGAAAGGGTTACAGAGCGAGCTTAACGGCACGGTAGCACAGTGGTTAGCACTGCTGCCTCACAGCGCCAGGGACCCGGGTTCGATTCCTGGCTTGGGTCACTGTCTGTGTGGGGTTTGCACATTCTCCCTGTGTCTGCATGAGTTTCCTCCCACAGTCCGAAAGATATGCTGGTTAGGTGCGTTAGCCATACTAAATTCTCCCTCGGTGTACCCGAACAGACGCCAGAGTGTGGCAACTCGGGGATTTTCATCATAGCTTCATTGTGGTGTTAATGTAAGCTACTTGTGACACTAATAAATAAATTTTAGACTTTAAGAACTTTTGTACTGGACCTGCGGGTGATTTACAGAGAAACTCTAATCACAGATAAACGCAATAAACTTTCCAAACATTAGAACTTTCCAAACATTAGAGTTTAGCAATCAAAGCATCACGATTAAAGGAATTCACCCAACCGGACATGACAACCCCCCTGACAGCACGGAAAAGGATTCAGTGGAATGTGGCGACAAGGGGATTTTCACAGTACCTTCATTACAGTGTTAATGTAAACCTACATTACTAATAAATAAACTATAACATTGAAAGTGCGGCCCCAAACGATGGAATCCAGGTGTGCTGAAGATGCCAGAATGGGACGGGTGCGAAGATTGGAGGGTGGTTGGGAGGGTTGGAGGGGGCTACGGAGACAGGGAGGGGGGTGAGGCCACGGAGGGAATTGAAAACAGGGATGGAGATTTCAAAAACAGGGTACTAGTTGTCCAGAAGCCAGCGCAGGTCAGGAAGCGGAGGGGCTGACAGGGAAATAGGGGACTGAGAGTTCAGACACAGTCAACACCGACCTCAGTTGACAGAGGATGGAATGTGGGAGGGGAGTGTGCATTGGAATAGTGGCATTTGGGGGTAAAGAGCAAATGGGAGAGCGAGTGCTTAGGATCAAAGTTGGAGGAAACGTCCTGGGAAATCTAAGGGGGGGGGCGGGGGAACAGTTTAAAGTTTAAGTTTATTTATTAGTGTCACAAGTAGGCTTACATTAACACTGCAATGAAGTTACTGTGAAAATCCCCAAGTCACCGCACTCCGGTGCCTGTTCGGATACACTGAGGGAGAATTTAGCGCAGCCAATACACCTAACCCGCACATCTTTCAGACTGTGGGAGGAAACCGGAGCACCCGGAGGAAACCCACGCAGACACGGGGAGAACATGCAAACTCCATGCAGGTAGTGACCAAACCAGGAATCAGACCCGGGTCCTTGCCGCTGCGGGGCAGCAGTGCTAACCACTGTGCTGCCGTGCCAGAGTAATGGTCAGGGATTTCCTGTCCAGCCCCATAGGCTGCGGCTGGGGAGAGCGTGAGCAGGAAAATCCCGGCCTAGCTCTCGCCTTCAGCCTACCTCAAAAAACCAGAGGCCAGCATTCAGCATCTGCAGGTTGGTCCAGTTGAACATGGCCGCGTTGTCAAGGGCTCTGTCGGGGTACAGCCGCTCCACGTTGGTCGTCCGCCTCAACGTTGTGTCATGGATCAGGAACGGGACACCGTCATAGCTGTGGGAAGAAAGCGGATGGGTAAACGAGCTGGTAACTGGGTGTTGGACAGCACGAGTTTCCCCAAACTGGGCTGGCGAGTGAGCCACACGGTCACACATCCTGTTCACAGGTCAATGAGATTGTGAAATCTTCCTTTCATAGAAACTAAACAAGAAAGACTGTGTTTATATAGTCCCAAAGCATCTTACAACGACTGGAGTGCAATCACCCATGTAAGGCAGCAACCAATTTGTACACAGTAAGATCCCTCAAACAGCAATGATCAGTTAATCACTCCCTCCCTACTTATCAAGATTCCCCCACAATTCTGAATGCTTCTATTGAATCTCCACCATTCGTTGCCCATCCCTAATTGCCCCTAGAACTGAGTGTCTCACTCGGCCATTTCAGAGGGTAGTTAAGAATCAACAACATCACTGTGGCTCTGGAGTCACATGTAGGCCAGACCAGGGAAGGACGGCAGATTTCCTTCACTAAAGGACATTAGTGAACCAGATGGGTTTTTACAACAATCGACAATGGTTTCCTGGTCACCATTACTGAGACTAGCTTTATATTCCAGATTTCATTAATTGCATTTGAATTCCGCCTCGAGGGGATTGGAACCCATGCCTTTCAGAGCATTGGCCTGGGCCTCTGAATTACCAGCCCAGTGACGATATTACTAAGCCACCATCTCCCCCAGGATATTTATACAGTGACCTGACCCAGGCAGAGACTTGCTGCTTCGGACAAGGGCTGCACTGAGAGAGAGTGGGGGGTTAGGAAGTGTGCACGTGTATGAGAGTGAGAATCGGAGTGTGGGTGCATGTGTGCGCATGTGTGTGCGCGCGTCAGAGCAGTCTCTGATTGAGTCATTGGAAAGAGTCGGTGAGTGCAGGGTGAGTAACCGGGGCCAGAGGAGGAAGTTGGAAAGAGGGGGCTGGTATTTTTGCTGGGGGAAGATGGGAAAATGTGCGCGTACATGTGAGTGAGTGAGTGAGTATGAGTGAGAGTAATGATGGTGAGGGAAGAGGCCGATTACAATGCGTGGGGGACTGGAGAGAAGAGTGTCTCACTGGAGTCCTTAGTCACCAGGGAGTGTGTAGTGTTTGGCAAAAACCTACAAAAGATATCAAATACTATTTTTACAAAGCAGCTTAAATACTCAAATTTCCACAAGTTTTATACGTTGATAAAAGTCTCCGTAGTCCCAGGTGACCAATAGGCTGCTCTCCCCTTTGAGGGAGAGTGTTGACTGGTCGTGATTTAACCTGAGGGTCACCACACCTCAGATGAGGGTGGCACAGTGGTTAGCACTGCTGCCTCACAGAGCCAAGGACCCGGGTTCAATTCCAACCTCGGGTCACTGTCTGGGCGGAGTCTGCACCTTCTCCCCGTGTCTGCGTGGGTTTCCTCCGGGTGCTCCAGATTCCTCCCACACTCCAAAGATGTGCTGGTTGGCCATGCTAAATTGCCCCCTTAGTTAGGGGGATTAGGAGGGTAAATAGGTGGGGTTACGGAGATAGGATCTGGATAGGATTGTTGCCAGTGCAGGATTGATGGGCTGAATGGCCTCCGTCTGCACTGCAGGGATTCTATGATTCTATGAGGGGCAAGGTTGAGAAGACCTTGAATCCATGAATTCAATTCATGATTAATCTCAGCCAGTACGGGAATTGAACCCACACTGTTGGCGGAACTCTGCATCATGAGCCAGCCGCCCAGCTAACTGAGCTAAACTGACTCCGGTATTGATCTATGATAGCTTAATGGTTATATACTGAGTGCCGCTATGTTGCTCTATTGTAGTTTTATCCTTGTTGGCTCACACTGGAAAATAGTTTGGCAAGCACTGATCCAGGCTCTGCTTTCAGCGGAAAAGCCTCTTATCTCAGCCCTCAATGATTGAGTCCTTATCCTGAGGTTGTGTGATAGGACGGAAATCAATCATCAGAACCTTCAAAGCTATGTAGCTAATGAAAGCGTGATTGCTTTCTCAGGTTGATGATAAGCAGGATCTTTGTTTGATGTTTACAATGCAATGAAGTCTCTGAACTCACCTGATAGTCACATTGACATTGAAACCATCCGCTTGCCACTCGGCCGCTTTCTGGAACGACATCAGGGTATTCTCCGGGGCTAACTGCCGGGAAAGGGATCAGAGCAGAGACACAAATCACAAGCTGCAAGATTCAAGGAGTCAATTCCCATTCCTGCTCCAAACGTCCTCTCAGAACTTGCTGAAATCAATTACATTAATCCCGAGAAACATGGCGTAAAGAATTGAGGATGTTGACAATCTGTTCAGATCATAGAAACCAGAGGCCATTCAGCCCCTCAAGATGGCCTATCAACTAAATGGTGAGACAATCAACTAATATTGTCAGTCCACTGACTCCCAGAGCTACCTTGACCACACGTCCTCACATCCTGCTTCCTGTAAGGATTCCATTCCATTCCCCCAGTGAAACGGCGAAATGGCGGAAAGTGAAACAGAGAAATAATGAAACAATGACACAGCGTCACAGCAAAATAGTGAAAAAGAGAAACAGTGAATGATGAGTGGGAAAGCAAATTGCGTGGAGGACACAGAGAGTCTGCAGAGAGATTTGGATAGGCTAAGTGAGTGGGCAAGGATCGGGCAGATGGAGTATAACGTTGGTAAGTGTGAGGTTATCCACTTTGGAAGGAATAATAGTAAAATGGACCATTATTTAAACTGTGAAAAATTACAACATGCTACTGTGCAGAGGGACCTGGGGGTCCTTGTGCATGAATCACAAAAACTCAGTTTGCAGGTGCAGCAGGTGGTCAAGAAGGCAAATGGAATGTTGGCCTTTATCGCGAGAGGGATGGAGTATAGAAGCAGGGAGGTCTTGCTGCAGCTGTACAGGGTACTGGTGAGGCCGCACCTAGAGTACTGTGTACAATTTTGGTCCCCTTATTTATGAAAGGATATATTAGTTTTGGAGGGGGTACAGAGAAGGTTCACCAGGTTGATTCCGGACCCGAGGGGGTTAGCTTATGAGGAGAGATTGAGTAAACTGGGCCTGTACTCATTGGAGTTTAGAAGGTTGAGGGGAGATCTTATAGAGACATATAAGATAATGAAGGGGCTAGACAGGGTAGAAGCAGTGAGGTTATTTCCACTTACAATGGAAACAAGAACTAGGGGGCATAGCCTCAAAATACGGGGGGTCAATTTAGAACAGAGTTGAGGAGGAACTTCTTCTACCAGAGGATAGTGAATCTTTGGAATTCTCTGCCCAATGAAGAAGTAGAGGCTACCTCGTTAAATGTGTTTAAGTCACAGATAGATAGATTTTTAACCATTAAGGGAATTAAGGGTTATGTGGAGCGGGCAGGTAAGTGGAACTGAACCCACTATCAGATCAGCCATGGTCTTATTGAATAGTGGAGCAGGCTTGAGGGGCTAGATGGCCTACTCCTGCTCCTATTTCTCATGTTCTTATGTTCTTATGTGAAACAGCAAAATAGTGAAAAAGAGAAAGAGCGAAATAGTGAAACAACGAGACAGCGAAAGAGTGAAACAGAAACAGCGAATCTGCGAAATAGCAAAACAGTAAAACAGCGAAACAGAGAAATAGTGAAACAGCGAAAGAGCGAAACAGTGAAACAGAGAAACAGCAAAATAGTGAAATAGTGAAACAATGAAACAGTGAAACAGAGAAACAGAAAAATAGTGAAATAGGGAAATAGTGAAACAATGAAACAGAGAAACAGAAAAACGGCGAAAGAGCGAAACAGTGAATCAACGAAACAGCGAAACAGAGAAATAGTGAAACAGCAAAATAGTGAAACAGCGAAATAGTGAAATAGTGAAACAACGAAATAGCGAAACAGCGAAATAGTGAAACAGTGAAACAACGAAACAGCGAAATAGCGAAACAACGAAATAGCGAAACAACGAAACAGCGAAACAACGAAACAGGGAAACAGCGAAATAGAGAAATAGTGAAACAGTGAAATAGTGAAACAATGAAACAACGAAATAGTGAAACAGCGAAATAGTGAAATAGTGAAACAGCGAAAGAGTGAAACAGCGAAACAGCGAAAGAGTGAAACAGCGAAATAGTGAAATAGCGAAACAGCGAAATAGTGAATTAGCGAAACAGCGAAATAGTGAATTAGCGAAACAGCGAAATAGAGAAATAGTGAAACAGCGAAATAGTGAAATAGCGAAACAGCGAAATAGAGAAATAGTGAAACAGCGAAATAGAGAAATAGTGAAACAGCGAAATAGTGAAATAGCGAAACAGCGAAATAGTGAATTAGCGAAACAGCGAAACAGCGAAATAGTGAATTAGCGAAACAGCGAAATAGAGAAATAGTGAAACAGCGAAATAGAGAAATAGTGAAACAGCGAAATAGTGAAATAGCGAAACAGCGAAATAGTGAAATAGCGAAATAGAGAAATAGTGAAACAGCGAAATAGAGAAATAGTGAAACAGCGAAATAGTGAAATAGCGAAACAGCGAAATAGTGAATTAGCGAAACAGCGAAACAGCGAAATAGTGAATTAGCGAAACAGCGAAATAGAGAAATAGTGAAACAGCGAAATAGTGAATTAGCGAAACAGCGAAATAGTGAAACAATGAAACAGCGAAATAGCGAAACAACGAAATAGTGAAATAGTGAAACAGTGAAATAGTGAAACAGCGAAAGAGTGAAACAGCGAAATAGTGAAACAGAGAAACAGCGAAATAGTGAATTAGCGAAACAGCGAAATAGTGAAATAGTGAAACAGCGAAATAGTGAAATAGTGAAACAGCGAAATAGTGAAACAACGAAACAGAGAAATAGCGAAAGAGCGAAAGAACGAAGCAGTGAAACAGAGAAATAGTGAAACAGCGAAACAGAGAAATAGTGAAACAGCGAAATAGTGAAACAGAGAAATAGTGAAACAACGAAACAGCGAAATAGTGAAAAAGCGAAAGAGCGAAAGAACGAAGCAGTGAAACAGAGAAATAGTGGAACAGAGAAACAGCGAAACAGAGAAACAGCAAAATAGTGAAATAGTGAAACAGCGAAACAGAGAAATAGCGAAACAGCAAAATAGTGAAATAGTAAAACAGTAAAACAGTGAAACAACGAAACAGCGAAATAGTGAAACAGCGAAATAGTGAAACAGCAAAAGGGGCGAAAGAGCGAAAGAGCAAAATGGCGAAATAGTGAAACAGCGAAAAGGGCAAAAGAGCAAAAGAGCCAAACAGCCAAGGAGCGAAGGAGTGAAACGGAGAAATAGCAAAACAGCGAAACAGCGAAACGGAGAAACAGCAAAACAGCGAAAGAGCGAAAGAGCGAAAGAGTGAAACAGCGAAATTGTGAAACAGCAAAAAGGGCAAAAGAGCGAAGGAGCGAAATAGCGAAACAGCGAAAGAGTGAAATAGCGAAACAGCGAAAGAGTGAAATAGCGAAACAGCGAAACGGAGAAACGGAGAAAGAGCAAAACAGCGAAATAGTAGAACAGTGAAACATCGAAATAGTGAAACAGTAAATCAGCGAAAGAACGAAACAACGAAACAGTGAAATAGTGAAACAGCGAAAGAGCAAAATAGTGAAACAGCAAAAAGTGCAAAAGAGCAAAAGAGCGAAGGTGCGAAACGGAGAAACAGCGAAACGGATAAACGGAAAAATAGCAAATCAGCGAAATAGTAAAACAGTGAAACATCGAAATAGTGAAACAGCGAAACAGCGAAATAGTGAAATAGTGAAACAGCGAAATAGTGAAACAGCGAAACAGCGAAATAGTGAGTCAGCGAAACAGCGAAATAGTGAGTCAGCGAAACAGCGAAATAGTGAGACAGCGAAACATCGAAATAGTGAAACAGCGAAACAGCGAAATAGTGAGTCAGCGAAACAGCGAAATAGTGAGACAGCAAAATAGTGAAACAGCGAAACAGCGAAAAGTGAAACAGCGAAAGAGCAAAAGAGCAAAAGAACGAAATAGTGAAACAGCGAAACAGTGAAAGGGCGAAAAGGGCGAAAAGGGCGAAACAGCGAGACTGCGAAAGAGCGAAAGAGCGAAACAGCGAAAGAGCAAAAGAGCAAAAGAACGAAATAGTGAAACAGCGAAACAGTGAAAGGGCGAAAAGGGCGAAAAGGGCGAAAAGGGCGAAAAGGGCGAAAAGGGCGAAAAGGGCGAAAAGGGCGAAAAGGGCGAAACAGCGAGACTGCGAGACTGCGAAAGAGCGAAAGAGCGAAAGAGCGAAACGACGACATAGTGAAACAGCGAAAGAGCGAAAAGGGGGAAAGAGCTAAAGAGTGAAACAGTGAAACAACGAAATAGTGAAACAGTGAAACTGCGAAACAGTGAAACAGCGAAAGAGCGAAAGGGTGAAATAGCAAACTAGTGAAAGAGCGAAAGAGCGAAACAGAGAAATAGTGAAACTGCGAAACTGCGAAACAGAGAAACAACGAAATAGTGAGACAGCGAAACTGCGAAACAACAAAACAGCAAAATAGTGAAACAACGAAATAGTGAGACAGCGAAGTAGTGAAACAGTGAAACAGCAAAATAGTGAAACAGCAAAACGGCGAAAGAGCGAAATAGTGAAACAGTGAAAGAGCGAAACAGAGAGAGTGAAACATTGAAAGAGTGAAACAGCAAACTAGCGAAAGAGCGAAAGTGAAATAGTGAGAGAAACAGGGAAATAGTGAAACTGCGAAAGAGCGAAACGACGAAATAGTGAGACATCGAAGTAGTGAAACAGCAAAATAGTGAAACAACAAAACAGTGAAACAACGAAGCAGCGAAGCAGCAAAAGAGCGAAAGAAGGAAAGAAGGAAAGAGCAAAAGAGCAAAAGAACGAAACTGCGAAAGAGTGAAAGAGTGAAAGAGTGAAATAGTGAAACAGCGAAACAGCAAAAGAGCAAAAGAGCAAAAGAGCAAAACTGCGAAACTGCGAAACTGCGAAACTGCAAAAGAGTGAAAGAGTGAAAGAGTGAAAGAGTGAAACAGTGAAATAGTGAAACAGCGAAACAGCAAAAGAGCAAAAGAGCAAAAGAGCAAAACTGCGAAACTGCGAAACTGCGAAACTGCGAAACTGCAAAAGAGTGAAAGAGTGAAAGAGTGAAAGAGTGAAAGAGTGAAAGAGTGAAACAGAGAAACAGAGAAACAGAGAAATAGCAAAAGAGCGAAAGAGCGAAATAGTGAAAGAGAGAAACAGGGAAATAGTGAAACAGGGAAATAGTGAAATAGCGAAAGAACGAAACAGCGAAAGAACGAAAGAGCGAAAGAGTGAAACAGTGAAATAGCGTAACAGCGAAACGACAAAATAGTGAGACATCGAAGTAGTGAAACAGCAAAACAGTGAAAGGGCGAAACAGCGAAGTCATGAAACAGCGAAAGAGCGAAAGAGTGAAAGAGCGAAAGAGTGAAACAGCAAAACAATGAAACAGCGAAACAATGAAATAGAGAGACATCGAAACAGCGAAAGAGCGAAACAGCGAAATAGTGAAAGAGAGAAACAGGGAAATAGTAAAATAGCGAAAGAACGAAACAGCGAAACGACGAAATAGTGAGACATCGAAGTAGTGAAACAATGAAACAGAGAAATAGTGAAACAGCAAAACAGTGAAAGAGCGAAACGGCGAAACAGCGAAAGAGTGAAAAAGCGAAGGAGTGAAACAGGGAAATAGAGAAACAGCGAAACAGTGAAACAACAAAACAGTGAAATAGCAAAAGAGTGAAACAGCGAAAGAGTGAAATAGTGAAACAGTGAAACAACAAAACATTGAAACAGCGAAAGAGCGAAAGAGTGAAACAGTGAAACTGCGAAACGGCAAAACAGCGAAATAGTGGAACAGGGAAATAGAGAAACAGTGAAAGAGCAAAAGAGTGAAACAGTGAAATAGCGTAACAGCGAAATAGTGAAACAGCGAAACGACGAAATAGTGAGACATCGAAGTAGTGAAACAGCAAAACAGTGAAACAGCGAAGCAGCGAAAGAGGGAAAGAGGGAAAGATCAAACTCCGAAACAGTGAAACAGTGAAATAGTGAAAGAGCGAAATAGTGAAAGAACGAAAGAGCGAAAGGACGAAATAGTGAGACATCGAAACAGTGAAACAGCAAACTAGCGAAAGAGCGAAAGAGAAATAGTGAGAGAAACAGGGAAATAGTGAAACTGCGAAAGAGCGAAACGACGAAATAGTGAGACATCGAAGTAGTGAAACAGCAAAATAGTGAAACAACAAAACAGTGAAACAACGAAGCAGCGAAGCAGCAAAAGAGCGAAAGAAGGAAAGAAGGAAAGAAGGAAAGAGCAAAAGAGCAAAACAACGAAACTGCGAAAGAGTGAAAGAGTGAAACAGCGAAACAGCGAAACAGTGAAACAGTGAAATAGTGAAATAGTGAAATAGTGAAACAGCGAAACAGCAAAAGAGCAAAAGAGCGAAACTGCGAAACTGCGAAACAGCGAAACTGCAAAAGAGTGAAAGAGTGAAACAGAGAAACAGTGAAATAGCAAAAGAGCGAAAGAGCGAAATAGTGAAAGAGAGAAACAGGGAAATAGTGAAACAGGGAAATAGTGAAACAGGGAAATAGTGAAACAGGGATATAGTGAAATAGCGAAAGAACGAAACAGCGAAAGAACGAAAGAGCGAAAGAGTGAAACAGTGAAATAGCGTAACAGCGAAACGACAAAATAGTGAGACATCGAAGTAGTGAAACAGCAAAACAGTGAAAGGGCGAAACAGCGAAATCATGAAACAGCGAAAGAGTGAAAGAGTGAAAGAGCGAAAGAGTAAAACAGCAAAACAATGAAATAGTGAGACATCGAAGTAGTGAAACAGTGAAACAGAGAAATAGTGAAACAGCAAAACAGTGAAAGAGCGAAACGGCGAAACAGCGAAACAGCGAAAGAGTGAAAGAGTGAAAGAGTGAAAAAGCGAAACAGCGAAAGAGTGAAACAGGGAAATAGAGAAACAGCGAAACAGTGAAATAGTGGAACAGGGAAATAGAGAAACAGTGAAAGAGCAAAAGAGTGAAACAGTGAAATAGCGTAACAGCGAAATAGTGAAACAGCGAAGCGACGAAATAGTGAGACATCGAAGTAGTGAAACAGCAAAACAGTGAAACAGCGAAGCAGCGAAAGAGGGAAAGAGGGAAAGAGCAAACTCCGAAACAGTGAAACAGTGAAATAGTGAAAGAACGAAAGAGCGAAAGAGCGAAAGGACGAAATAGTGAGACATCGAAGTAGTGAAACAGCGAAATAGAGAAACAGCGAAATAGAGAAACAGCGAAATAGAGAAACAGCGAAATAGAGAAACAGCGAAACAGTGAAAGAACGAAACGACGAAACAGCGAAAGTGCGAAGTTGTGAAACAGCGAAAGAGCGAAACGACGAAATAGTGAGACATCGAAGTAGTGAAACAGTGAAACCACAAAATAGTGAAACAGCAAAACAGCGAAAGAGCGAAACGGCGAAAGAGTGAAACGGCGAAAGAGCGAAATAGTGAAACAGTGAAAGAGCGAAACAGAGAGAGTGAAACATCGAAACAGTGAAACAGCAAACTAGCGAAAGAGCGAAAGAGAAATAGTGAGAGAAACAGGGAAATAGTGAAACTGCGAAAGAGCGAAACGACGAAATAGTGAGACATCGAAGTAGTGAAACAGCAAAATAGTGAAACAACAAAACAGTGAAACAACGAAGCAGCGAAGCAGCAAAAGAGCGAAAGAAGGAAAGAAGGAAAGAGCAAAAGAGCAAAACAACGAAACTGCGAAAGAGTGAAAGAGTGAAAGAGTGAAACAGTGAAATAGTGAAATAGTGAAACAGCGAAACAGCAAAAGAGCAAAAGAGCAAAAGAGCGAAACTGCGAAACTGCGAAACAGCGAAACTGCAAAAGAGTGAAAGAGTGAAACAGAGAAACAGAGAAACAGTGAAATAGCAAAAGAGCGAAAGAGCGAAATAGTGAAAGAGAGAAACAGGGAAATAGTGAAACAGGGAAATAGTGAAATAGCGAAAGAACGAAACAGCGAAAGAACGAAACAGCGAAAGAACGAAAGAGCGAAAGAGTGAAACAGTGAAATAGCGTAACAGCGAAACGACGAAATAGTGAGACATCGAAGTAGTGAAACAGCAAAACAGTGAAAGGGCGAAACAGCGAAGTCATGAAACAGCGAAAGAGTGAAAGAGCGAAAGAGTAAAACAGCAAAACAATGAAATAGTGAGACATCGAAGTAGTGAAACAGCAAAACAGTGAAAGGGCGAAACAGCGAAGTCATGAAACAGCGAAAGAGTGAAAGAGCGAAAGAGTAAAACAGCAAAACAATGAAATAGTGAGACATCGAAGTAGTGAAACAGCAAAACAGTGAAAGAGCGAAACGGCGAAACAGCGAAACAGCGAAAGAGTGAAAGAGTGAAAAAGCAAAACAGCGAAAGAGTGAAACAGTGAAACAACAAAACAGTGAAATAGCAAAAGAGTGAAACAGTGAAACTGCGAAACGGCAAAACAGCGAAATAGTGGAACAGGGAAATAGAGAAACAGTGAAAGAGCAAAAGAGTGAAACAGTGAAATAGCGTAACAGCGAAATAGTGAAACAGCGAAACGACGAAATAGTGAGACATCGAAGTAGTGAAACAGCAAAACAGTGAAACAGCGAAGCAGCGAAAGAGGGAAAGAGGGAAACGACGAAATAGTGAGACATCGAAGTAGTGAAACAGCGAAATAGAGAAACAGCGAAAAAGAGAAACAGCGAAAAAGAGAAACAGCGAAAAAGAGAAACAGCGAAAAAGAGAAACAGCGAAAAAGAGAAACAGCGAAAAAGAGAAACAGCAAAACAGTGAAAGAACGAAACGACGAAACAGCGAAAGTGCGAAAGAGCGAAGTTGTGAAACAGCGAAAGAGCGAAAGAAAAGGGCGAAATGGCAAAAGGGCAAAACAGTGAAACAAAGAGTGAAACAGCGAAATAGCAAACTAGTGAAAGAGTGAAAGAGAGAAACAGAGAAGTAGAGAAATAGAGAAATAGTGAAACAGCGAAACAGCCAAAGAGTGAAACAGCGAAACAGTGAAACAATAAAATAGTGAAACAGCAAAACGGCGAAGTAGTGAAACAGCGAAAGGTCGAAACAGCGAAACGGCGAAAGAGTGAAAGAGCGAAAGAGAGAAACAGCGAAAGGGCAAAAGGGCAAAAGAGTGAAACAGCGAAAGAGTGAAACAGCGAAAGAGTGAAACAGCGAAAGAGTGAAACAGCGAAATAGTGAAACAGCGAAAGAGTGAAACAGCGAAAGAGTGAAACAGCGAAAGAGTGAAACTGAGAAACAGAGAAACAGCAACACAGTGAAATAGTGCAACAGCGAAATAGTGAAATAGTAAAACAGTGAAAGAGTGAAACAGCGAAACAGCAAAAGAGTGAAAGGGCGAAAGAAAAGAGCGAAATGGCAAAAGGGCAAAACAGTGAAACAAAGAGTGAAACAGCAAAATAGCAAACTAGTGAAAGAGTGAAAGAGAGAAAGAGAAAGAGCGAAAGAGAGAAAGAGAGAAACAGAGAAATTGAGAAATTGAGAAACAGCCAAAGAGTGAAACAGTGAAACAACAAAAGAGTGAGACATCGAAGTAGTGAAAGAGCGAAACAGCGAAAGAGGAAAGAGCGAAAGAACGAAACAACGTAATAGTGAAACAGCGAAACAGTGAAATAATGAAAGAGTGAAACATCGAAATAGTGAAACAGCGAAACAGTGAAATAATGAAAGAGTGAAACATCGAAATAGTGAAACAGCGAAAGACAAATAGTGAAACTGTAAAACAGTAAAACAGCAAAATAGTGAAACAGCGAGAAGTGAAATAGTGAAACAGCGGGCCAGCGAGAGCGCGGGCCAGCGAGAGCGCGGGCCAGCGAGACACTATGCTCCACAGCTCACGGCTGTGTTCAGCAGCTCTGCGCTGACTCAGTGATGTACTATCCAGAGCAGCTCGTCTCCCTCGTAACATCCCTGTCACCCTGCCAGGGTGCTGCCACCCGGAGCCATGGACAAACACAAAGACACACACACTGCACTCAGAAACTATCGGGCTTTTAAAGATAAAAAGAGAAGATACTGAAATACCCGGCAGGTCAGGGAAATCTGTGGAGAGAGATACAGAACAATCCCATCAGGTCGAGGGCCTTCCATCAGAACCCACTGACCTGTGGGGTTAACTCTGTTCTTCACTCCATCGTTGCTGCTGGCCTGCTGCATATTTCTAGCATTTTCTGTTCTTATTTCGGATTCCCAGTATCTGCTTATATATTATAATGTGGAGATGCTGGCGTTGGACTGGGGTGAGTGGAGTGTTGGGTTCACAAACAGGGCATACATAGACAGAGACTCAATTAAAAAATAATGGATGGAATGCGAGTCTTAACAGGTAATCAAGTCTTTACAGGTACAGACAATGCGAGTGGAGGGAGGGCCAAGCACAGGTTAAAGAGGTTCAAATGATCACAATTTAAACTGCAGAAGAAAGAGGGTGTTGATTGGTTGACATGTTGATTCTGCTTTGTCAAGGGGTTGTCATGGAGAAAGCACTGGGGAATTGGAGGCTCCCACGCTTCCAGGTAATCCAAACAAGGCACAAGTACTTGCCGCGATTGGGCAGCGCATGCGGAACAATCCTGAATGCTCCAGCAGTTACAGCAGCAACCGATTTAAGATAATCAGTCGAGCTTGTAACATAGCTCATTTACATTTGTTAGAAGCGACATACACCTCAGATCTCAGGCTTGCTCGGCCATGGCAGCTCCAACTCCCATCTCACCTGATGAAGGAGCAGCGCTCGGAAAGCTCATGCTATCAAATAGACCTGTTGGACTTTAACCTGGTGTGAGACTTCTTGCTGTGCTTAAAAATTGAATTTTCTTATTTTTAAAAGATGCAATACTCAAATTGACCACTTGATGGGGCAAGATGGCCACATGTCAAATATTTTTCAGTAAAAGACAGAGATTATTTGCATTGATGGATAAAGCACCAGAAATCCAAGTGACATGCTGGTACTAACATTAGTCCTTATTACATGCTTAATGTGACAGAGCAGAGGCAGCTTTACTCTGTATCTAACCCCATGCAGTACCTGTCCTGGGAGTGTTTGATGGGGGACAGTGTAGAGGGAGCTTTACTCTGTATCTAACCCTGTGCTGTACCTGTCCTGGGAGTGTTTGATGGGGACAGTGCAGAGAGAGCTTCACTCTGTATCTAACCCCATGCAGTACCTGTCCTGGGAGTGTTTGATGGGGACAGTGTAGAGGGAGCTTTACTCTGTATCTAACCCCATGCAGTACATGTCCTGGGAGTGTTTGATGGGGACAGTGTAGAGGCAGCTTTACTCTGTATCTAACCCCATGCAGTACCTGTCCTGGGAGTGTTTGATGGGGGACAGTGTAGAGGGAGCTTTACTCTGTATCAAACCCCGTGCTGTACCTGTCTTGGGAGTGTTTGATGGGGACAGTGTCGAGGGAGCTTTACTCTGTATCTAACCCTGTGCTGTACCTGTCCTGGGAGTGTTTGATGGGGACAGTGCAGAGAGAGCTTCACTCTGTATCTAACCCCGTGCTGTACCTGTCCTGGGAGTGGTTGATGGGGGGGGGGGGGGAGGGGGGGAGAGATAGTGTAGAGGGAGCTTTACTTTATATCTAACCCCATGCAGTACATGTCCTGGGAGTGTTTGATGGGGACAATGTAGAGGGAGCTTTACTCTGTATCTAACCCTGTGCTGTACCTGTCCTGGGAGTGTTTGATGGGGACAGTATAGAGGGAGCTTTACTCTGTAACCAAGCCTGTACCTGTCCTACACATGCTGACAATTAAATGGACCATGGTCTATTCTCAGTGATAATCCCCTTTCTGTTCACTCCAATAAGCTCACATTCTGCACCAACATTGAAATATTTCAGCTCCCGTCTTGTTGCTGACAGGAAACCGAGCTTGAGGAGCATGTGGACTTTATTAAACTTTGTTTTTAAAAAAAGTCAAACTTATAACTGGCAACCAATGATAAAACTCTTTCATTCCCAGAGGCTGTGTTTCTGAGCAGGGGACAGTTTCAGTGATTTGCGCAAGACACATTAGAGCTAACCCCTGCTCAGCAACGGCACTGTGTGAACATCACGGACTTTCTCTTGGTCCATCTTGCAGAGTCAAAGAATCCCTACAGTGCAGAAGGAGCCATTCGGCCCATCGAGCCTGCACTGACCACAATCCCACCCAGGCCCTATTCCCATAACCCCGCGCATTAACCCACTCGTCCCCCTGACGTTAAGGGGCAATTTTAACATGGCCAATCCACTCAACCCGCACATCTTCCAGAATCCAATGGGGACGTACCCAAGTTCAAAGAGTCGTTTGTCCAGCTGTCAATGACAAAGCAAACCTGCCCCCAATTCTTCAGCTTGGGGACAGATTTCAGGGACCGTTTAGCGAGAGGCAGTGAATTCAGAAGCAAACCTCTTCTCAAATTGTAAGGAGTGGCGGGGGGGCATAGCTTCGTACGCGCCTGTCCTGAAGTGGGAGGCAAGCCCATAGAGTCCGATCCGCCTGAACAGCCAAGGCCTCACTTGAGTAAACCCGAATAGCCAACCTCTGTCGGACTGCTCCTGAACATGGCCACGTTGAACGCGGAGGATTGGGCAGTTTCCAGCTTGGCCTCTAGATGGAGCACTTCCCTCAGACTGAGGAATAGAACCCAGGAAAGTCTGGCATCCCCGCTGTCTCTTTCACAATGTGGAGATGCCGGCGTTGGACTGGGGTAAACACAGTAAGAAGTTTAACAACACCAGGTTAAAGTCCAACAGGTTTATTTGGTAGCAAAAGCCACACAAGCTTTCGGAGCTCCAAGCCCCTTCTTCAGGTGAGTGGGAATTCTGTTCACAAACAGAGCATATAAAGACACAGACTCAATTTACATGAATAATGGTTGGAATGCGAATACTTACAGCTAATCAAGTCTTTAAGAAACGTTGTTTTGTTTCTTAAAGACTTGATTAGTTGTAAGTATTCGCATTCCAACCATTATTCATGTAAATTGAGTCTGTGTCTTTATATGCTCTGTTTGTGAACAGAATTCCCACTCACCTGAAGAAGGGGCTTGGAGCTCCGAAAGCTTGTGTGGCTTTTGCTACCAAATAAACCTGTTGGACTTTAACCTGGTGTTGTTAAACTTCTTACTCTTTCACAATCACAGCGTCTTCCCCCAAGGAAATACTCCTCAAGGGCAGTCGCTGCTGCAAAGGAGGAAACGGGGCAGCCAATTTGTGCACAGCAAGATCCCATGCACACATCAAGATCCCACAAACACACCCGAGAGGCTGACCGGATAAGCTATTTGGACAATGTTGATTGAGGGGGTAATTATTGGCCAGGAGATCTCTCCCTGTTCTCTGAAAAGCGGCGGCGATTTCTTTCGCATCGCACTCGAGAGGGCCTCGCTTTCAGGTCTCATCTCCAAAGAAAAAGGCACCTTGACAGTGCAGCACTCCCTCAGCGAGGGGCAGTTCAGACTTTTGGAGCGGGTCTTGAACTCACGACCCCCTGAGTCAGCTACACCCCTGCCCTTGCTGCTGTTCCCAGCACTCCTGAATTTCTTCTCGCAGAAGGTAGTGAATCTGTATAATTCTTTACCGCAGAGGGTTCTAGTCCTCAGTCTGAGGGAAGTGCTCCATCTTGAGGCAAGGCTGGAAACTGCCCAATCCTCTGCGTTCAACATGGCCATGTTCAGGAGTCCGACGGAGGCTGGACATTCGCTTTTTCCCAAGTGGGGCCTTGGCTGTTCAGGCGGATCGGACTCGATGGGTTTGCCTCCCACCTCAGGACTGATGCGTATCAAAGCTCCCCCCCCCACTTGCAATATGAGAAGACGTCTGCTACTGAATTCAGGGCTGTAGAGGCTGGATGGTGAAGTATGTTCAAGGCTGAGATAGACAGATTTTTAATCAGTCAGGGAATCGAGGGTTATGTGCGGGAAAGTGGAGTTGAGGATTATGTCAGATCAGTCATGATCTCATTGAATGGCAGAGCAGACTCGATGGGCTGAATGGCCTACTTCTCCTCCTCATCTTAGGCCCAGGTAGATGATCAGCCATAATAGATTAGAGCAAAGCTGGTGACAAGTTAATTTCAGTGCAGGGAATGTGAAACCGTCCACTTTGGACCGCAGACAGATCAAACAAGGGGCTTTGAAAATGGTCTAAAGTCAAAGACAGTGGAGGTTCAGAGAGACTTTGGGGATCCAGTTACACAGCTCATTGAAAGGTCGGAGAAATAAAGAGGAAGGCTAAAGGAAGGCCGGCCTTTATATCTGCAGGACTGGATTACAAGGGGTTGGTTATAATGTCCGAACCATAAAAAGAGATGGTCAAATCACAGCATAGTAAAGTTACAGCACAGTAGGAGGCCATTCAGCCCATCTTGTCCATGCCAGCCTGAGGACACCCAGGTGCCCTTTCTAATCCCACCTTCCTGCACCCGGCCCATAGCCCTGCAGCTTACAGCACTTAAAGGTGCCGTTCCAGGTACTTTTTAAAAGAGTTTAGGGTCTCTGCCTCCACCACCAACTTGGGCAGCGAATTCCAGTCACCCACCACCCTCTGTGTAAAAGACTTCTTACTTGCGTCCCCTCTCCACCTACTGCCTATCTTGAATCTATGTCCCCTGGTTCTAGAATTCTCCGCCAAGGGAAAAGATTTCACCCTGTCCACTCCATCTCTTTCCCTCATAATTTTGTACAGCTGGAGTACTGCAAACATGCTGGGATACACTGCAGGCTTGAGGAAATGTGCAGCAGAGATTTGCCAGGGCGGTGGCTGGGTTTGAAGGGTTAAGCTACGAGGAGAGATTTTCTCCTTGCCTTTTTAAGTATATATCCAACTCAAGTTTGTAGGCTCCTGTTGAATCCACTTCTGCCAACTTTTCAGAGCGCGCTTCCCGGAACATAACAACTCACCAAGTGAAAGGTGTTCTCCCCGTCTCTCCCCTGATTCCTTCACTTTTATTAATTATGTTAAATATGTTTTGTCTGGTTAGTGACCAAGTGGACAGAGTTTCTCCTTATTCACCCTGTCAAAACTCTTTGGAATTTTAAACACCTCTATCAAATTTTCCCTTGACCAACTTTTGATCTTGGGAATTTAATAACCGTTGGGCCATTTCATGGGACACGTGTGGCATTCCACTTGTGGCATGAGGATCTTTCTGGATTTTATGGGCCCATTTTGGGTTTCGGAAAGACAAGGCAGTCATCGGGGGCAGAAATGAACACAAACCCGTGCCGGAGTTGGGACAATTTCCCTCACCCAGCGATATGTAGAATGAACTGATGTCCAGTCCTGATAGGGGGTTACTCCCTTTGCCAGGAATGGATCCTACTTGGATCAGGATCTTTCAGCGGGAATGAATTCGCGAGATTTGGCACATTCCAATTCTGCACAGTGGGAGTGAGTGAGAATGAGCTTGATCCATTGGATGCCATCTATTAGGAGTAAATGGGAAGGGGTTTGGTCCATTGGAATTATATACACTGGGAGTGCATAGTGATTAGAATTGTGTACACAGGGAGTAAATAGTGATTAGAATTGTGTACACAGGGAGTAAATAGTGATTAGAATTGTGTACACAGGGAGTAAATAGTGATTAGAATTGTGTACACTGGGAGTGAATAGTGATTAGAATTGTGTACACTGGGAGTGAATAGTGATTAGAATTGTGTACACTGGGAGTGAATAGTGATTCGAATTGTACACACTGACTCCATTAGTAAGTGTGTAGAAGACTGTGTGCCAAAAAGGCAAATCCGTGTGTTCCCCAAGTGGAAACCATGGATGAACAGGGATATCCACTGCTTGCTGAAGTCCAGGTCTGAGGTGTTCAAGTCAGGCGACCCTGACCTATACAAGAAAGCCAGATACGATCTAAGGAGATCCATCAAAGATGCCAAAAACCAGTACCGGACCAAGCTAGAGTCCCAGGCTGGCCACACAGACCCCTGCCAACTGTGGCAAGGTCTACAAGACATAATAGGCTACAAGATGAAGGTATGTAAAATCGCCGGCTCCAACCCACCCTTCCCTGATGAGCTCAATGCATCCGTTTTGAGCAAGAGGTCAGCGAGAGCATGCCCTCCACCCTGGAAGCCCTGGGTGAACCTGTATCTGGGGTCACCATTGCAGATGTCAGAGCAGCTTTCTTGAAAGTCAACCCACGGAAAGCGACTGGCCCGGATGGGGTGCCCGGACGAGCATTCAGATCCTGCGCGGATCAGCTGGCGGAGGTATTCACAGACATCTTCAATCTTTCTTGACAACAATCTGAGGTCCCTATCTGCTTCAAGACGATGACCATCATCCCGGTACCAAAGAAAAACCAAGCAGTGTGCCTTAATGACTCTCGGCCGGTGGCTCAGATATTCATCATTATGAAGTGCTTCGAAAGGTTAGTCATGGCACAAATCAATTCCAGCCTCCCGGACTACTGGATCCACTACAGTTTGCCTACCGCCGCAACAGGTCCACAGCGGACGCCATCTCCCTGGCCCTGCACTCAACCCTGGAACACCTCGATAACAAGGACACCTTTGTCAGACTCCTATTTATTGACTACAGCTCAGCCTTCAACACCATTATTCCTACAAAACTGATCTCCAAACGCCGTGGCCTGGGCCTCGGCTCCTCCCGCAGCGACTGCATCCTGAACTTCCTAACTCACAGACCACAATCAGTAAGGATAGGCAACAACACCTCCTCCATTCTCAGCCCCCTACTATACTCCTTATACACCTATGACTGTGTGGCCAAATTCCCCTCCCCAACTCAAGATTAAAGTTTGCTGACGACACCACCATAGTGAGTCGGATCTCAAACAATGACGAGACAGAGTACAGGAATGAGATAGAGAATCTGGTGAACTGATGCGGCAACAATAATCTCTCCCTCAATGTCAACAAAATGAAGGAGATGGTCATCGACTTCAGAAAGCAGAGTGGAGAAAATGCCCCTGTCTACATCAACAGTTTCAAGTTTTTAGGTGTCCTGATCACTAACAACCTGTCCTGGTCCCCCCATGCTGACACTATATTTAAGAAAGCCCACCAACGCCTCTACTTTCTCAGAAGACTAAGGAAATTTGGTATGTCAGCTACAATTCTCACCAACTTTCACAGATGCACCATAGAAAGTATTCTTTCAGGTTGTATCACAGCTTGGTATGGCTCCTGCTCTGCCCAAGGCCGCAAGAAACTACAAAGGGTCGTGAATGAAGCCTAGTCCATCACACAAACCAGCCTCCCATCCATTGACTCCGTTTACACTTCTTGCAGCCAGCATAACTAAGGACATTCTCTCTTCCACCTTCTTCCTTCGGGAAAAAGATACAAAAGTCTGAGGTCACGTACCAACCGATTCAAGAACAGCTTCTTCCCTGCTGCTGTCAGACTTTCGAATGGACCTACCTTGCATTGAGGTGATCTTTCTCTACACCCTAACTATAACTGTAACACTACATTCTGCACTCTCTCGTTTCCTTCTCTGTGAATGGTGTGTTTTGTCTGTATAGCGCGCAGGAAACAATACTTTTCATTGTATACTTATACATGTAGCAATAATAAATCAAATCAAATCTAATCACTGGGAGTGAATAGTGATTGGAATTGTATACACAGGGGTAGGATTTTCCGTACGCACTCGCCCCAAAACTGGAAAATCCCACCCAAGGTCAACAGCCCTTTCCATGGTCTGCTCCTCACCTGCTCCCATTCCCGTGGCAGGCGGAACGGGAAAATTCACCCTGGTAGTGAATGGCTATTGGAATTATGTACACTGGGACTGAACGGGAATTGGAATTCCATACATTTTGAGAGAATGGCGATGAACAAGAGTTGGAATTCCATATAACAGGACTAAGGTGGGATTTGATTTCCAATATGCAGGAGTCTGGAGCAGCGAGAGACAACAGATTTATTTTGATAGGTGAGTGACTCATTAAACTAAGCAATATCCATTCACACCAACGCTGAATCTCTAATAAGGCAAAATGTAAAAAGGTCAAGCAGAAACTTTGCAGGAATAAATGAAAGACAAATATAAAAGCAATATTGGCGTGAGCCACTTTCAGACACTGTTTTCTCAATCTCAGACACGACACATCTACATATTTGGCCTGGCGATGATGTCAAATGGCCTGTTACCATTTCTGCCACAGCGCAGAAACCCCAACCATTCTGATTTTGACTAGTCCTTCCCCTAAATGCATCTTTCAAATGATTGATTTTTCAAAAACCTCTGACAACAGGTTCATGATTCATGAATCACCTTCTCTTCCCACGCCCAGAACAACAGAGCAGACTCCTGAGGAATTATAGACACTTTAACACCCAGAACTTCCACCAATACAGCATCATAGGACATGCCCAGCAATATTCCCAAAAGTAGGAGTCATGCACAAAAACATAAGGAATAGGAGGTGACCTCGTGGCGTATTGAGCCTGTTGTACAACATTCTCTGTGCCAGCGTGCCATTGTAATGTAAAGGTGCTGGGCACAGCAAGGGGTGTTGTGGGACTGGGGAATAGCAGTGCCTACGGTATGATGTATAGAGTTTCTCTGAGGCTGTGTCCCATAATTGTAGAATCTCCCAGCCAGGGGAAGCAGCCTCGCGGCAGTCATCCCACTCAGCCCCTTTAAGAATTTTATACCTTTCAATGAGGTCAACTTTCATTCTTCCAAACGCCAAATATCATTGGTCCAATCTACCCGACTGTGGAACCCTACTCGAGCCAGGACAACCTGCCTCCCATTCCAAGCCACAACACAGGGGCAAATTTGTGGGAAACTGGGCAAGAAATCCTGGGAAAACCAGTGCCCCTCCTTTCCAACACAATCAAACCAGGAGATTGGGAGGGCCATTTCTGGCACCGAACTTTAGCATCAGTGAGGAGCCAGAAGCATTTTTGCCAAAGCTTCATCTGCCCTCCAAAAGCGTCCGCTGACTTTCATCTCCTATCCTGGAGGTTGTCCCAGGTATTGATTGTTCTGAACTGAAAAGATGTTTCTCTATGAGTTAATCCTGCTATAGTTAAGAAAGCCCACCCACATTTCTACTTCCTCAGAAGACTAAGGAAACTTGGCATGTCCACTACGACTCTCACCAACTTTTACAGAAGCACCATAGAAAGCATTCTTTCTGGTTGTATCACAGCTTGGTATGGCTCCTGCTCTGCCCAAGACCGCAAGAAACTACAAAGGGTCGTGAACGAAGCCCAGTCCATCACTCAAACCAGCCTCCCATCCATTAACTTTCCGCTGCCTCGGAAAAGCAGCCAGCATAATTAAGGACCCCACGCACCCCGGACATTCTCTCTTCCACCTTCTTCCGTCGGGAAAAAGATACAAAAGTGTGGAGTCACATACCAACCGACTCAAGAACAGCTTCTTCCCTGCTGCTGACAGACTTTTGAATGGACCTACCTCGCATTAAGTTGATCTTTCTCTGCACCCTAGCTATGACTGTAACACTACATTCAGCACTCTCTCCTTTCCTTCTCTATGAACAGTATGCTTTGTCTGTATAGCGCACAAGAAATAATACTTTTCACTGTATGTTAATACATGACAATAATAAATCAAATCAAAATCAAGAAACTACAAAAGGTCGTGAATGAAGCCCAATCCATCACACAAACCAGCCTCCCATCCATTGACTCCGTCTACACTTCCCACTGCCTCGGCAAAGCAGCCAACATAATCAAGGACCCCATGCACTCTGGATAAACTCTCTTTGTTTTCTTCTGTTGGGAAGAAGATACAAACGTCTGAGGAGACGGACCAACCAACTCAAGAACAGCTTCTTCCCTGCTGCCACCAGACTTCTGAATGGTCCTACCATATATTAAGTTGTTCTTTGTCTCCACACTATCTGTAACTGCAACACTATATTCTGCACCTTATCCTTTCCTTCTCCCCTGTGTACTCAATGAATGGTATGCTTTGTCTGTATAGTGCGCAAGAAACAATACTTTTCACCGTACATTAATACACGTGACAATAATAAATCAAATCAAATCAACCAATGAATGCAACAGGTTTGGCAGGTGGGCTGTCCTCATCCCATTCCATACTTCCCGACACGGATCAATGCGAGCAGCCTTGGAGATACATTTCCGACGAGACTGATGATACTTTCCCACTTAGTAACAAGGAATTACATGGAAATTTACAGCAACGGCCATTCGGTCCATCAACAGTGAGTGGTTACATACCATCGGCACGCCCCGGTTTCCAATGACAGCTGGCCTCCGGCTCAAATGCTCCCTCTTCATAATACAGGGAGAGTAGATGATGAGTGGGACCAGGTAAAGTGTTACTAAGAGTCCTAAATACGCCAAGATTAGAACAATCTGAAAAACTGAAAGCAGATGAGTGGAAATTATTAGCAAGCAAGGCAGAAAACTAAACAGATGCAAATAAACCAATCACGACAACGGGCCCAGACTTCACTGGGACAACGACGGAAGGTTTAATGGCGCTCACCATTACTGATGCAATGTCGGGAGTTACAGAGCGCCAGACAATTTGCGTCGCTCTGCCATTAGTCTTGTAGAAACGCCAGCTCACCCTCAACATCTTTTGTAAAATTGCTACATTTGGACATTAAACGCCCATAAACACACGCCACAGAAAGTTAGGGCTGGTGGTTAACAATATAAGAAACTCTTTAATGGGGATATTTATATTCCAGACTGCCACACAACCTCTCCAGCCCAGAAACGGAGAAGCTGATGGAACAAAATCTCATTGCAATGGCTAATAAATTGTATTTTGAGATTGTTATGCTGCCCCACCCCCGCACCCCCCACCCCCATTTCGGCTCCTTCATCTCTCTTTCTTAGCTACTTCCTTTACTTTCTTTCTCTCTCTGCCTCTGATTTGATTCTAATTCACCCGATTTCCTTCTTAAAGAATCACAGAATCTTCACAGTGCAGACAGAGAGCATTTGTTCTACTGAGTCTGCACCGATTCTCACAAAGAGTATCCCACCCTGGTACACCAGTCCGCCCCCCCACTCCCCTCCCGAATCCCCTCCGCTCCCCTCCATCCCATATCCTCCCCTATCCCCACAAACCCACACATTTAGCATGGCCAATCCATCCAACCTGCACATCTTTGGAGTGTGGGAGGAAACCAGAGCACCCGGAGGAAACCCACGCAGACACGAGGAGAATGTGACCCGAGGCTGGAATCGAACCCGGATC
Source organism: Mustelus asterias (assembly GCF_964213995.1). Taxonomy (NCBI): domain Eukaryota; kingdom Metazoa; phylum Chordata; class Chondrichthyes; order Carcharhiniformes; family Triakidae; genus Mustelus; species Mustelus asterias. The sequence goes on along the minus strand of NC_135810.1, from coordinate 121,548,643 downwards.
CCTGGCGCTGCGAGGCAGTGCTAACCACTGTGCCGCACCGTCATTCCTCTGCTCCTTTCGCAAAGCTGAAATCTCACTGGTAAAGACAATAGACTAACGGTCCCGCGACTCATTCAAGCTCAACTTGGCTTATTGCCCTCACCACAACCGTTAACAGCAGACACTCCTGGCAAGTTACACTGCAAAGCTCCACACACACACCCCCCCCCCCCCCCCCCAACTTCAAGCCCCAGGGGGTGGAGCACTCGACGGAATGCCACATTCCAGCCAAACCCTGGGCCAAGGTGAAAAGGAGGGAGGCCCACACTGTCAGGCAATGGTTAATAGCTAATTACGTACCCACTTTCTCTGACCGAGCAAATTGCCCGGCAATTAGCCAGGCCAGCATCGTAGCAGCAGCAACTGCGCCAATGTGCAGGAACGGTGCCGTGGCCTGTGAGTGGAAGAGAAAAATAGAACATCAATCTTACTCTCCATCAGTTTCCTCCTCCTTCTCCTGTATTGTTTTTACACACAGCGAGTTGGTCTGAGAGAATCATACAATCCCTACAGTGCGGAAGGAGGCCATTTGGCCCATCGAGTCTGCGCCAACCACAACCCCACCCAGGCCCTATCCCCATCATCCCTCACATTTACCCTGCTAATCCCCCTGACACTAGGGTTAATTTAGCACTGCCAATCCACCTAACCTTATCCGGAATGTGTTGCCTGTGCTGGTGATGGAAGCACATTCAAGAGTAACTTTCAAATGGGAAATGATTAAATAGGAGACACCTGTCGGGCTGTGTGGACTAACTGGAGAGCCCTTTGATAGAGTCAAAGTCACACAGAGAAGAAAAGGCCCTTCAGCCCATCGAGTCTGCCCCGATAATATCTATCACTAATGTCGCACTAATCCCATTTTCCTGCACTTGTCTCACATCCTTGAATGTTAGCATATTTCAAGTGTTCATCTAAATATTTTTTAACGGTTGTAAGGTTTCCGGCCTCCACTGCCTTCCGAGAGAGTGCACCTCACTTGAGGGACCAATGGAAACCGAGAGCGAGTGATCACACCAGAGGGTGGAGTTCTCTCCCAGCAGAATCTTCTGGAAGCACAGAGTAAGCATGTAAAACTTTCTTTCTGGTTGTATCACAGCTTGGTATGGGCTCCTGCTCTGCCCAAGACTGCAAGGAACTACAAAAGGTCGTGAATGTAGCCCAATCCATCACGCAAACCAGCCTCCCATCCCATTGACACTGTCTACACTTCCCGCTGTCTCGGCAAAGCAGCCAGCATAATTAAGGACCCCACGCACCCCAGACATTCTCTCTTCCAGCTTTTTCCGTCGGGAAAAAGATACAAAAGTCTGACGTCACGTACCAACCGACTCAAGAACAGCTTCTTCCCTGCTGCTGTCAGACTTTTGAATGGATTTACCTTGCATTAAGTTGATCTTTCTCTGCACCCTAGCTATGACTGTAACACTACTTTCCGCACTCTCTTGTTTCCTTCTCTATGAATGGTATGTTTTGTCTGTATAGCGTGCAAGAAACAATACTTTTCACTATATACTAATACATGTGACAATAATAAATCAAATCAAATAGAACTGGCGCTCTGTCCCAGGGCAGCCTATGCGCTGCATAAACCTCCTATACCCAAGTTTCTCTCATCAATTGTTTCAATTTAGCACAGCCAATGCACCTTGGTTAGGGTGCATTGGCCATGCTAAATTCTCCCTCAGTGTACCCAAACAGGCGTCGGAGTGTGGCGACTTGGGGATTTTCACAGTAACTTCATTGCAGTGTTAATGTAAGCCTACTTGTGACACTAATAAATAAACTTTAACTTAAAAAAATGTCTGAAGTCTCTCTTAATGATGGTAGACACCAGCCACACAAAATATATAACAGCCCCCATACCCCTCATAATCTTATACATCTCAATCAAGTCCTCCCTCAGCCTTCTCTGCTCTGGAGAAAGCAATCAATTTCGTGGGGGGGGCTAACTGAAGGGAAAGCCCTTCCAAAGAAAAGGCAAGAGAAAAATGCAACTGAAGCTGAACACCTGAAATAAACAGAAAATGCTGGAAATGCTCAACAGGTCTGGCCGCAGCTCAGAGAGGAAAACAGGGTCCTGAAAGGCTAGGACAAGATGGATGGCCCGAATGGCATCCTTCAGTGCTAACTCCTTTGCAACATGTTATGAAAGCATTCCCTTATAGTTTCACTGTATGACAAAAGAAAGGCCATGCAGAGGAAAACAAACCAGCAGTGGAAAGGAGGGAATGTCACTGGACTAGTAATCCAGATGCCCAGGGTAGAGGGGACGTGGGTTCAAACCCCAGCACGGCAACTGGTGTAACTTAAATTGAATGAACAAAAATATCAGGAATTGAAAGCTACAACGGTATTTTCCAGTGTCCTGCCCTCCCCCCCCCTCCCGCCACCCTCCCATCCAGGCAAATATCGTCATTTGCGGGACCAAACACTTGGAGAGTAACCAGAGGTCAAAGGGCAGGCCCTATTCTCAATAATGGTGTCCACAAAATTATCGATTGTCAGAAAAACCCATTAGGGAAGGAAATCTGCCATCCTTACCTGGCCTGGCCTACATGTGACTCCAGAGCCACAGCAATGTGGTTGACTCTTAACTGTCCCCCTGAAATGGCCGAGCGAGACACTCAGTTCAAGAGGCAATTAGGGATGGGCAAAAAATGCTGCTCTCGTCCACATCCCCACGAAAAATTGAAAAAAAAATGAATGGGAGGTAACAGTAGAATGACTACTTACTTGGAAAGATATGAGAATGATGTCCCATTCTTCGTTCCACAGCTGATTGACTGAAATCATGGCCACGAGAATAGCCACCAATACCACTGTCAGCCCAACCTGGAAGGAATGAAGAGAAGTTTGTCCCTTGCGTAGCTCACACTCATGGTCTATACTATCAGGATTAGAATGATTTTAGTGCTGGATCCTGGAGAGCAATTCAGGGGGTATAAGATGGGGAGGGTGGGGGGCACTGTTTCCTCAGGTTGCCAATTCTTGCAAGTCTCTGGAACCGAGGAACAGGAGGAGGCCATTCAGCCCCCTCAAGTCTTTTAGAAACCTAGAAGATAGGAGCAGGAGGCGGCCATTTGGCCCTTCGAGCCTGCTCCGCCATTCATCACGATAATGGCTGATTGTCCAACTCAATAGCCTAATCCTGCTTTCTCCCCATAACCTTTGATCCCATTCGCCTCAAGCGTTTTTCTACCATTTAATGAGATGAAGGCTGCTATGCGTCTTCGCTCCCTCGACCCACCTTGGGTCCACAGTCCTTGACCCTCCTTGTTCAACCAAAAACCAATCTCAGTCTTGAGATCGTCCCTCAGCAACCTACAGACTTTACAAAGGGAAACTTATCAAGGATGGCACTCAAGGTTTAGTCCAAGAACAGAGATGGCTGAGGATAACGCAGCCTCTTAAAGAGAAATGGGTGCATCTTGGATTTGAAATGAATGAAAGCAAACTTGCCGAATAATTATATTCTATTGCTCTCCACACTGAAGAATGAGGGTAACAAAGAAAAAGCAATGAAGGAAAGAGGTGAGGAAATGGTCGATGATCTTCTAAAACTCTTTTGATTTAGGATTTTTGGATTTCAAATTGGCCAATGGCATTCCATTATTTGAAAAGGGCAACTAAAAAGAAAGCCTCACATTTATATAGCGCCATTCCCAACCTCAGGTTGCCCCAAAGTGTTTTATTTTTGTGAACTGCAGTTATTGTTGTAATGTCAGGAACGCAACAGTCAACTTGTGCACAGCAAGCTCCCACAAACAGAAATGTGATCATGGCCAAAAGAAAGTGTTTTGACTGGCATTGATTGAGAGATTATATATTGGCCAGACCACTGGGGGCAATTTCCATGAGAGTAAGCAGAAACTGAGGTTCACATTTCACCCAAATGACAGCACCCCTGACAGTGCAGCACCTCTCAGTACGAGCCGAGAGGGTCAGAATAAATGTTTGTGCTCAACTACCTGAATGGGACTTGAACCTTCTGACACCGAGGCCATGGCTGACCAGGTATGGGCCCCATTGTGATGCCCCACTTGGTCCAATAGCCTACTGATATACAGCCATCCAGGAGAAAGATGACTTTGTAGAATCGTATCACACAGCACAATAAGAGGCCATTTGACCCATCGTGCTAAAGTGCAAAGGGACTTGGGAGTCCTAGTCCAGGATTCTCTAAAGGTAAACTTGCAGGTTGAGTCCGTAATTAAGAAAGCAAATGTAATGTTGTCATTTATCTCAAGAGGCTTGGAATACAAAAGCAGGGATGTACTTCTGAGGCTTTATAAAGCACTGGTTAGGCCCCATTTGGAGTACTGTGAGCAATTTTGGGCCCCACACCTCAGGAAGGACATACTGGCACTGGAGCGGGTCCAGCGGAGATTCACACGGATGATCCCAGGAATGGTAGGCCTGACATACGATGAATGTCTGAGGATCGTGGGATTATATTCATTGGAGTTTAGGAGGTTGAGGGGAGATCTGATAGAAACTTACAAGATAATGAACGGCTTAGATAGGATGGACGTAGGGAAGTTGTTTCCATTAACAGGGGAGACTAGGACGCGGGGGCACAGCCTTAGAATAAAAGGGAGTCACTTTAGAACAGAGATGAGGAGAAATTTCTTCAGCCAGAGAGTGGTGGGTCTGTGGAATTCATTGCCACAGAGGGCTGTGGAGGCCGAGACGTTGAGCGTCTTCAAGACAGAAATTGATAAATTCTTGATTTCTCGAGGAATTAAGGGCTATGGGGAGAGAGCGGGTAAATGGAGTTGAAATCAACCATGATTGAATGGTGGAGTGGACTCGATGGGCCGAATGGCCTTACTTCCGCTCCTATGTCTTATGGTCTTATGGTGTTGGTACCAGCTCTTTGAAAGAGCTACCGATTGGCTCCCCTCCTCCCTGCTCTGCCTCCCCATACCCCAGCTGTCAAGGTACCTGGTGTTCAGCTCTTGGATGAGGTGCCAGATGGTTTCTGTCACCCATGGAAAATAAAGCAAGAGATACGTCAACACTCAAGACGACTTGGAGGGGAAAGTTCCTTGCGAAATCTGTGCAGATATTCTCACACGTACCTTGTGCAGCCAATGTAGATTCATCTGTTGTCCCACTGCTATGTGGCATAATGCTAAAACCTGAAAGAGAAGCCATCATTACAGTAACTGGTGGAATCGTACAACAAAGTTGAAAAGATCGTTCTGCCCATTGTGCCTTCACTGGCTCTTTGAAAGTTACCTCACACCAAACCCCACAACAGCCTTCAATGGCCTTTCATTGAGGCACCCACATTACTGAGAGTGCACAGATCTCCGCACTCCACCCACCCACCCCCAACGCCCTGTGTCCGCCCACCCCCAATGCCCCCCCACCACCACAACCCCTCGTGTCCCCCCACCCCTATCAACCTGAAAACAACCCCAGGCAGAATGGAGTGGTTCTCAAATTGTGGGGAGGGTTGATCTCAACTTTCCATGATGCTATAACTCAGGTGTGAGAGGGTTTTGTCAGCGTATCTCACAGCCTTCACAGTTCTCCTTTACAGTCAACCTGGCTGATCATTAAAATCACAGTAAGAAGTCTCACAACACCAGGTTAAAGTCCAACAGGTTTATTTGGAATCACGAGCTTCCGAGCGCTGCTCCTTCATCAGGTGAGTGGAGAGTTAGGTTCACAAACACAGATATACAGGCAAAGACACAACTGCAAGATAATTACAGATTGGAATGTGAAGAATGGTTGGAATGCAAGTCTTTACAGGTACAAACAGTACCTGTGATTATCCCTCTCTCCACGCATACACTCTAAAAGCTCGTGATTCCAAATAAACCTGTTGGACTTTAACCTGATGTCGTGAGATTTCTTACTGTGCCCACCCCAGTCCAACGCCGCCATCTCCACATCATTAAAATTGCTGAAAGAAGACCATTCATTGAAGCTTTTCTTCTTGCACTCATCAGGACAATCACAAGAATATGCATAACTGTGGCATTCTTGCGATTGTCCTGAAGAGTGCAAGACGAAAAACTTCGACAAAATGTCTCTTTTCAGCAATACTCAAGTACTGTACTAACAAAGTACTATTTGGATAATTAAAACGTTAAGTGGACAGCCAACTAAATATCATCCACCTTACACTATCGTACAGTCAGGATCTACCGTCAGGACAGTCAAGAACAAGTATATTCGCTGTGCGAAGTAGGGATTAAACAGGAGGAATAAATGGGACCAGTGAAGGCACCAGTGAGTCCTGATTCTCTTCAGGAAGAGCGACAGAACGCTCGGTCAAAGATATAGGCCTGAGTTTTCAGGCCGTGAACGCCAGCGGGATCCTCCGGCCCCACTGATGGTGCACCCCCCAATGCGGGTTTCCCAATGATGAGGGGTGCGTTTAATGGGAAGCCCCGGTGATACGAATGGCATCCCGCTGCCAACCAAGGGTAGGCCAACTCTGCTGCCGCGGAAATCCCAGTGGGTTGTGTGGAAAATCCTGCCCAGAGGTTTTAAGCAGCCTGTTCCTCATTCAGATTCCTTTCCCCTGTCTCTGCTGTGCTGAGATCCGTCTCTCACTTAAATGGCTGAATATTAAGTGCACAGGTCGATGGGATCTCTCCCTCATCCTGAGGACAATGTCTCCATCTTCAGTGACAATGAGGGTAGAATGGAAACACAAAAAGAAAAATGCTGGAAAAATTCACAAACTCTGCAAGCATCTGTGGAGAGAGAGAAACAGAGTTGATGGTTTGAGTCCAAAATTACTTCTTCAATTCTGAGGGATGTTGGACTTCAAACGTCAACTCGGTTTCTAGGGGTGGCATGGTGGCACAGTGGTTAGCACTGCTGCCTCACAGCACCAGGGACCCAGGTTCGATTCCTGGCTTAGAAACATAGAAAAACTACAGCACAAAACAGGCCCTTCGGCCCCACAAGTTGTGTCGAACATATCCCTACCTTTTAGGCCTACCTATAACCCTCCATCCTATTAAGTCCCATGTACTCATCCAGGAGTCTCTTAAAAGACCCTATTGAGTTTGCCTCCACCACCACTGATGGCAGCCGATTCCACTCGCCCACCACCCTCTGTGTGAAAAACTTGCCCCTACCATTTCCCCTGTACCTACCCCCCAGCACCTTAAACCTGTGTCCTCTCGTAGCAGCCATTTCCACCCTGGGAAAAAGCCTCTGAGAGTCCACCCGATCTATGCCTCTCAACATCTTATAATACACCTCTATTAGGTATCCTCTCATCCTACGTCTCTCCAAGGAGAAAAGACCGAGCTCCCTCAGCCTATCCTCAGAAGGCATGCCACTCAATCCAGGCAACATCCTTGTAAATCTCCTCTGCACCCTTTCAATCTTTTCCACATCCTTCCTGTAATGAGGCTTGGGTCACTGTCTGTGCAGAGTCTGCACGTTCTCCCAGTGTCTGTGTGGGTTTCCTCCGGGTGCTCTGGTTTCCTCCCAAGTCGGAAAGACGTGCTGGTTAGGTGCATTGGCCGTGCTAAATTCTCCCTCAGTGTACCCAAACAGGCGCCAGAGTGTGCCAACTAGGGGATTTTCACGGTAACTTCATTGTCAATATAAGCCTACTTATGACACTAATAAATAAACTTTAAACTCTCCACAGATGCTGCCAGACTTCGAGAGTTTTTTTTCCAGCACTTTGTGTTTTTATTGCAGATTTCCAGCAACCTCAGTATTTTGCTTTTATTTTAGAATTGAAACAATTCCATCGCGGGATCGATTGCATCAGATCTTCCCCCACCCGCTTCCCAGATTTACCACCATAAAAACACCCCCCGCCCCCCCCGCTCCTTGCCCCTCCCTCAAGGAGAGCAGGAAGCAAAGGCAACTTCCTATAGCCATCATGGTTACCAAGGCAACACAGCAAAATCCCAATACAGTGAAGATACAGTCCCATAACACACAAGAAAACCCCCCGCAGACCAGGCGGACAATCTCCTTATAACTTACCAGTAAAAATGTGACGTAGATGAAGCCAACGGAAGCTAGTACCAGCACAGGAACTGACCAGTCATTCCAGTAACCTTTCTTATTGTACATATACCTGAAAAATAACAGATTGATCCAATTACCTCACAGCAGCCATGGCGATAAAACACAATCCACATTTACACAGTGCCTTCAATGTATTTAAATGTCCCAAGCTGCTTCACTGCCAGTGAGCCCCATAATCATGTAATGGTTACCACACAGGAGGAGGCCATTTGGCCTATCGATTCCATGCTGGCTCTAGTGGGCAAGCTTTAAAAAATTTGTTCATTCATGGGACATGGCTGGCCAGCATTTATTGCCCATCCCTAGTTGCCCCTGTTCAGATGGCAGTTGAGAGTCAACCACATTGCCGTGGATCTGGAGTCACATGTAGGCCAGACCGGGTAAGGACGGCAGATTTCCTTCTCGAAAGGAACCAGATGGGTTTTTACAACAATCGACAACAGTGTCATGGTCATCAGTAGATTCTTAATTCCAGATATTTCCCCCTGTCAGGAGATGAGGAGGAATTTCTTCTCTCAGTGGGTGGTTAGTGTTTGGAATTCTCTCCCTCAGAGAGCAGTGGGGGCTGCGGGTCACTGAATATATTCAAGGCCGAGTTAACCAGAGGGCTAAGTGAGTAACTGGTTATGGGGGCCAGGCCGGGAAGTGGAGTTAAGGCCATCATCAGATCAGCAATGATCAGATTGACCACAAGAACAGACTCGAGGGGCTGAATGGCCTAACTCCTGCTTCTATTTATGGCTTCTATTTATAATGTTCTTGTGACTCTGTTTCCACCACTCTCGCAGGCAGTGGGTTCCAGATCATTACCATTCATGACGTAAAAAAACCTTTCTCCTGTATCCTTATACCACCAGCCAATTAGACAGCTCATCTATGTATACCTTATCCAATCCTGTTATTATCTTGTCCACCTCGATCAAATCTCCCCTCACACTCCTTCGCTCCACGGAAAACAATCCCAACCTCTCCAACCCCAACCTTGTAACTGGAACCATTCTGGTATAGAACATAGAACATAGAACATTACAGCGCAGAACAGGCCCTTCGGCCCACGATGTTGCACCGACCAGTTAAAAAAAAAACTGTGACCCTCCAACCTAAACCAATTTCTTTTCGTCCATGAACCTATCTACGGATCTCTTAAACGCCCCCAAACTAGGCGCATTTACTACTGATGCTGGCAGGGCATTCCAATCCCTCACCACCCTCTGGGTAAAGAACCTACCCCTGACATCGGTTCTATAACTACCCCCCCTCAATTTAAAGCCATGCCCCCTCGTGCTGGATTTCTCCCTCTGCACCCTCTCAAGGACCCTCACATCCTTCCTAGTCGCCACACTCCGGCGCCTGTTCGGGTACACGGAGGGAGAATTTAGCATGGCCAATGCACCTAACCAGCACGTCTTTCAGACTGTGGGAGGAAACCGGAACACTCAGAGGAAACCCCACAGACACAGGGAGAACTCGCAAACTCCACATAGGGTAGTGACCCAAGCCGGGAATCGAACCCGGGTCACTGGCGCTGAGAGACAGCAATGCAAACCACTGTGCTACCGTGCCGCCCCATTGGACACCTTGCCAGAGAGAGATATTGGAATGGAGCCAGGTCATGGGTTTTAGGGAGGGTCTTAGAGAAGAAGACAGATGGAGATGCTAAAGTGTTGGTTGCAGGCAGTAAGTATTCTGGATCGCAAGTGTCACGACAATCCAACATGTTACATGCAGATCCCAATAGTGAACAGCCAGCGTACAAACATATGAACGTACAACAGTTTGGGCTAGCACTGCTGCCTCACAGCTCCAGGGACCTGGGTTTGATTACAGGAATGTCACTTCAACAAGTCATAGAGGTTTGCAGCATGGAAACAGGCCCTTCGGCCCAACTTGTCAATGCCGCCCAGTTTTTACCACCAACCTAGTCTCAATTGCCTGCGTTTGGCCCATATCCCTCTACGCCCATCTTACCCATGTAACTGACTAAATGCTTTGTAAAAGACAAAATTGTACCCGCCTCTACTCCTACCTCTGGCAGCTTGTTCCAGACACTCACCACCCACTGTGAGAAAAAATTGCCCCTCTGGATCCTTTTGTATCTCTCCCCTCTCACCTTAAAAAATAAACCTAGCTTTAGACTCCCCTCGCTTCTGGAAAAGATATTGACTATCTTCCTTATCTATGCCCCTCATTATTTTATAGACCACTATAAGATCACCCCTAAGCCTTCTATGCTCCAGAGAAAAAAGTCCCAGTCTGCTTTAATGGCTAAAAAGTCATCCATCACATGGGCATGGAATGCGAGGACGGACTTGCAAGTTCCTGTACAAGGAATTAAATGATTTGAGGGGAGGCTGGTGCCAAGTTAGAGCTTAAAAACAAAATCTTCACTGAGAAACAATGAAAAGAGCATCCTGCTGTCTTTCTGCGTCTCCGGGTAATTACAGAGCCCACGTGTCTCAGGCTGTGTTGAACAGAACTATAAAGAGAGACAATTGCTCCATCAGGCTGTGGTAAAGCTGATCATTAGCAGAATCACCTCCCCTTTGAATTCACACTCAGAAAGGTCACCCACAGCACAACGCCTTGTACTTTTCATTCTCCGACTGATTCCAGTAATGCTAGGACGCTTGGTATATTTCTTCCTGTGGCACCCCTTTATTATGTGGGGGATCAGGGGTGGGTGGGGAGTATATGATTCTCCTTGGGCATCCTGCCCAATAATTATCCCGAAATTAACATTCCTAAAATAAAACCGATCATCTAGAAAGCACCACATTGTTTGTTTGTGGGTGGGATCTTGCTGTGCACAAATTCCCCACTTCATTCCACACAGTCGTGACTACACTTCAAATCTACTTTTGGAGGCGGTAAAGCTCTCCGGGACACCCTGAGGTTGTGAGAGGTGCTAAATAAATGCAAGACCTTTCCTTTTGCATCAGCTACACCGGGTGATATTGGGAGAGAGAGAGAGTTTCAGGAGCATTGACAAAGGGAGGGAGAGAGAATGAGAGGTTTCCAGAGCTCAGGAAAGGGAAGGCACGGCCACCAACAGAAAGATAAAAATTAAGACGCTCAAGAAGCCAGAATTCAGGAATGTAGAGGTCTCAGAGGATTGGGAGAGGGGGAAGAGGGTAGGAGGGATTAGAGAGAAAGGAAGAAGTGATGCAATGATTTGAAAACAAGGATGAGAATTTTGAAATAGAGACAATGATGATCATTGACCTATTAGGCTTGTCTGGGTGTTGGAAACTGTGGGTCTCACTCAGTGACAGCGGAATACAGAGTTTGTTGAGATGGGGCTGTTTCAGAGGGATATTGAAATTTGGGTGGGGGAAGAGGTTTGGGCAGACAGTATTAAAGCTGCATTATTTTAGTATACCACTGCACGTGTGGCATATTCTGAATCTGTGAAACTAGTGTTTAAATCTGCATGATTTCATTCTATACCTTTCCATGTGGCAAGTTTGCAATCTGTGAAACTCTTGTTCAAATCTGCATCATTTTAACATATGCACGTGGCATGTTCTAAACCTGTGAATCCCCTGTTTCTATCTGTATTATTCTGTTATAGAACTTTCCGTGTGACATGTTCCAAATCTCTGTTTAAATCTGTATTATTTTATTCTATGTCTTTGTGTGGCAAGTTTTAAACCTGTGAATCTCCTGTTTCTATCTGTATTATTTCATCATATACACATGGCATGTTCTAAATCTGAAAAACTAGTGTTCAAATCTGTAATATTTCATTCCATAACTTTACATGTAGTATGTTCAAAAACTGTGAAACTCCTGTCTAAATCTGTATTTTTTTTCCTATATTTTTATGTGTGGCCAGTTTTAAATCTGACCCACTGACAGTGCGGCACTCCCTCAGTACTGACCCTCTGACAGGGTGGCACTCCCTCAGTACTGACCCTCTGACAGTGCGCCGTTCCCTTAGTACTGACCCACCACCTTCCCCCAGCCCCCCACCCACCACACCCCATTACTCGATGCCATCCTCCCACTCCCCTCCACGATGCACCCTACTTTCTTTCCCCACCCCACCCATTAAACCCACACACCTCAGCCCTTGCCCCATCCCCCATTCGCCTGTGCACCGGGGGGCTGGAGGGGAGGGGGGGGGGGAAGAGGAGGGGAGGGGGGAAAAGTGGGAGGAAGGGTGGAGATTGGGGGTCGTGGGCAATTAGGGAGGGGGACGGGGAGGGGCAAGGGGAGGCAGTGTAGGAGGGGGAGGGGAGAGTTACTGGACCACCTAACACTCCCAGGACAGGTACAGCACGGGGTTAGATACAGATTAAAGCTCCCTCTACACTATCCCCCATGAAACACTCCCAGGACAGACACAGCACGGGGTAGATACAGAGTAAAGCTCCCTCTACACTGTCCCAATCAAACACAGTAAGAAGTTTAACAACACCAGGTTAAAGTCCAACAGGTTTATTTGGTAGCAAAAGCCACACAAGCTTTCGAGGCTCTGAGCCCCTTCTTCACTCACCTGAAGAAGGGGCTCAGAGCCTCGAAAGCTTGTGTGGCTTTTGCTACCAAATAAACCTGTTGGACTTTAACCTGGTGTTGTTAAACTTCTTACTGTGTTTACCCCAGTCCAACGCCGGCATCTCCACATCATGACTACCATAATCAAACACTCCCAGGAGGTACAAAATAGGGTTAGACAAGGTCCCACATGGCAGACAGGTACAAAAACTAAAATCACATGGCATTCGGGGTGGGCTTGATGGATACAGAACTGGCTTGGTTATAGAACAGTAAGTAATCTCACAACACCAGGTTAAAGTCCAACATGTTTATTTGGTAGCACGAGCTTTCGGAGTGTCACTCCTTCTTCACCTGAAGAAGGAGTGACACTCCGAAAGCTTGTGCTGCCAAATAAACCTGTTGGACTTTAACCTGGTGTTGTGAGATTACTTACTGTGCCTATCCCGGTCCAACGCCGGCATCTCCACATCTTGGTTATAGAAGACAGAGTACTGGTGGAAGGGTGTCTTTCAGAATGGAGATCTGTAGCTAATGGTGTTCCACAGGGATCAGTGCTGGGACCTCTGTCGTTTGCAATATATATATATAAATGATCTGGACGAAATTGTAGGGAGTCCGGTTAGTAAATGTTTGCGGATGACACAAAAATTGGCACTGTTGCAGATAGTGACGAGAATTGACAAAGGATACAGCAGGATATAGACAGATTGCAGAGTTGGGCAGAGAAATGGCAGATGGAGTTCAATCCGGACAAATGCGAGGTGATGCATTTTGGAGGATCAAATTCAGGTGCGAATTATTCAGTAAATGACAAAACACTTCAGAACATTGACATAGAGGGATCTGGGTGTACAGGTCCATGGGTCACTGAAAGTGGCAACACAGGTGAATAAAGTGATCAAGGTGGCATACAGCATGCTTGCCTTCATTGGCTGGGGCATCGAGCATAAAAGTTGGAAAGTTATGTTACAGCTATATAAAATTTTAGTTTGGCCACATTTGCAGTTCTGGTCACCACACTACCAAAAGGGCTTTGGAGAGAGTGCAAAGGTTTGCCAGGATGTTGCCTGGTCTGGATGAGGGAAGGTTGGCTCAGATTGCTTTCACTGGAAATACTGAGGCTGAGGGGAGACCTAATAGAGGTCTACAACATTATGCGAGGCATAGACAGGGTGGATAGTCAGAGGCTTTTTCCCAGGGTGCAAGTGTCAATTACAAGGGGGCACAGGTTCGAGGAGAGGGGGGGGGGAAGTTTAAGGGAGATGTGCTGGGGATGTTTTTCACTCAGAGAGTGGTGGGTGCCTTGAACACGGTGCCAGAGGAGGTGGTGGAAACAGGCACATTAGCAACATTTAAGGCGTATCTTAATAGACATATGAAAGGGATAGAATCACTACATTACAGAATGAGGCCATTTGGCCCATCGAGTCTGTACCGACCACAATCCCACCAAAGCCCTATTCCTGTAATCCTCATTTACCCTGCTAATCCCCCTGACATCAAGTCAATTTAGTCATGGCCAATCAACCTAACCCGCACATCTCTGGACTGTGGGAGGAAACCGGAACACCCGGAGGAAACCCATGCAGACACGGGGAGAACATGCAAACTCGACACAGTGTGAGATCCGAAGCTGGAATGAACCTGGGTCCCCGACACTGTGAGGCAGCAGTGCTGACCACTGTGCCACCATGCCACAGTGGTTAGCGCTGAAAACCACACATCAGCGCAGGCTTGGTGGGCCAACGTGCCTGTTCTGTGCTGTATTGTTCTTTGTTCCAATATCCCAGGCACAGGCAGACACCCCCAGGCACAGGCAGACACCCCCAGGCACAGGCAGACACCCCCAGGCACAGGCAGACACCCCCAGGCACAGGCAGACACCCCCAGGCACAGGCAGACACCCCCAGGCACAGGCAGACAAACTCCACTGCCCCCATAAGCAGACAACCACCCCATGAGCAGATAGACAAATGTCTCCACCCACAGCCAGACACCCCCTCACGCGTAGACAGACAAATCCCCACATGCATTCAGATGCCCCACACACCAGAAAGAGAGAAACAAAGTGTTTCTCAAATGTTGCAGGAAAGCAGTTCCAGATCTCAGGGGGGAAAATACCAGATGGAGTTTGTATTTGAATCCAGCCGTATGTGTTCACAGGACCCAGACAACAGTAATGACGCACTTTGCCAGAGAGACTGGGAGGGCTGGGCGGGTAATTCCTCCAGAGAGCCTCACGTGTAAACTGTGAGCATAAGACACAGGTTTGTTGCAATGAGATCCTGGGGCCGAGCACACACCACAGCCTGACTGAGCGCTCAGTGTGATGCTGAATGACCAGTTGTGCTCCCAGTGTGTTGATACAAGTGCAGGCTGTTTGCAAAGTTCCTCTCTGCGTCAGAGGCTCCCCCGCAGCCACGGCCAGCTTTCCATGTTGCCACTCTGCTGCTGGAGGCTTGGACAGTGCAGGGGGTCCTGTGTGGCGCTGAGCCACACAGGAACAGGAAGATCCCAGCCCCCAATCCCTGCTATCTGATGTCAGTCAGCACTGCGGTCGGGGAGGTTGACCTCAGTCTGATAGTTAAACATGATTTGCCTTTGCAAAATCTAACTTGGTAAATATTTTGCCATGAAAAGACTTGGAGGCTCGTGTGATTGGTGTTGCCTTAGCGAACTTAGTCATCATAACGTAGGCTTGGTCATTGCAATGATTTTAATCAGGCAATTGAGGTGGGCCTGTTAGAATATGAACTCCCTGATTAAGGGCCTCCCTGGAAAGGGAGCATGCGGTGTCCAGGGGCACAGTGACGCCTTCCGCGCCCGCTGGGCACCGCAGAGATTGGGGCTGTATTATTGGCTCTTTTAATCACATTTTAATTTGATATTTTAAGTTTCCTTTCCACTTTGTTTTTTGTTTCAGGCGGTTCCCCTCCTTTTAGGGAGCTGTCCCTTTTTGAGCTGTCCCTAAGTTAAGTTGATTTCGTTTATTTGATTGGACACTAAAAGATGGTCCCTGATTAAGGGCCAAATTGATGGACCAATCAGGGAGCCTCTTACTTTGTATTTAACCAGGCGTGTCAGTTCCTCTGGGACTCCGAGTGTAGACAGCTGACTGAAAGCACTCTATATGCTGCTGTCAGACTTGTAAATAATGGGATTTTGGTGAAGGGACTTCTGCCTCCGAGGACTTATTAGAGTCATACAGGACGTGAATCTCGCTGAAAACATTGCTGAAGCTTTCCATCTTGCTCTCATCAGGACAAATGGAAGAATGCCAAATTTCAAACAATCACAACAATTTAGATTACAGGAGAAAAGGGTGCCGATTGATTGGCTAGTCAACTCTGAGTAGTGGAGCTGTTGCTGAGGCAGACCGATTCACTGCAAACAAAAGGAATATGTTCAAGCCCTTTTGCGTTTTTTGAATTACCCGGGAACTTGGGGAACCTATAGTTCCCTTTGCTTTCCCCATGGCAACATGTCAGCCAAAGTCAACTTGCCAACAAAGCAACACCTTCTTCCACAGTATAAATTGTGATCATACAGCAAGTCCTCATTTAAAGTGAAAATTGCAACTTTAAGTGAAACAACTTTAAGTGAACAACAGGTTCCCATAGGAATCAATCTTAAAGCCAGAGTTAGGATCCTTTGGACTTTCATGGCCAGAAAAAACAAGGCACAAGTACCATACATGTGGCGCATCATGCATTCCGAGATGGAATCATTTGCAGACTAAAACCCATCACTAAAGAGAAAATAAATACAATATATAATTAAAGTATTTTTAGAAGTTATAGCACTCACTCCTGTGCATACTACTTTTAGACTGACCACGCTCCACCTAGTGGTAGCAGTTGCTTGGTGCAGGTAGTAGCTGAAGTCCCGACCACCTGCATCAGCTAACCTCTGCCACTAAACGGGACCCAGAAGCTCAGTGCAAAGCCAGAAGCAAAGCCAGAAGCAAAGTCAGAAGCGGGCAGCCGCTAAAGGACAAACCCCCGAGGACTAAAGTAAGAGCAAGAGGCTGGGGGTCAACAGGAAAAAGGGACTGAGGGCAAGTGAGGCGGCACAGTGGGTTAGCACTGCTGCCTCACAGTGCCAGGGACCCGAGTTCGATTCCCAGCTTGGGTCACTGTTTGAGTGGAGTTTGCACGTTCTCCCCGTCTCTGCGTGGGTTTCCTCCGGGTGCTCCGGTTTCCTTCAAAGAGGTTTAACCATGGTAAATGTGTGGGGATATGGGGATAGGGAGGGGTGGTGGTTGCTGAGTGCAGCCCATGTGCAGGGTTGCCACATTCCATTGATTTCCATCCGTGTAGTTTTTTTTCTTACCGGTCTGACTGAAGTGATTCACACGTAAAGCAAGCGCAAGTGGAGTGATGAGCATGCTGATTGCTCGTAACATTGAGTGTGAGAGCTGTGTACTCCCCCTGTGTTCAAGGTATCAATATTTCTTTTGTTTTTACCATTTGAAGTTGATGAGAGTTCTATTAATATATAAATGATTCAGCATTTTCTATAACTTATGCAACATTTGCCGTGTATTAAATGTATTTAATCTTATTCATGGGGTCATGGTTAGTGAATAAGCCCGATTTCAATCTTGCGGTCCATTGAGATGAAGGAAGGCCCCTCACGCGGCCCACTCACTCGCCGAGGTTGCCCGTCACTGATTTACTGTTTACATATCACCTTTCATTGAATGACACAGCACAGGGCGGCACGGTGACATAGTGGTCAACATTGCTGCCTCACAACGCCAGGGACCGGGGTTCGGTTCCCGCACGGTCTGTGCGGAGTCTGCACGTTCTCCCCGTGTCTGCGTGGGTTTCCTCCGGGTACTCCGGTTTCCTCCCACAGTCTGAAAGACGTGCTGGTTCGGGTGCATTGACCCAAACAGCGCCGGAGTGTGGCGACGAGGGGAATTTCACAGTAACTTCACGTGTTAATGTAAGCGTTACTTGTGACTAATAAATAAATCAGGAGGACATTCAGCCCACAGACATGCTGGTTCTATTTCAGAGCTATCCAATGAATCCCACTCCCCTGCTCTTTCTCCGTTGCATTGTAATTTATTTTCTGCGTGGACTTATCCAACTTGCTTTCGAATGTTATTATTGAAGCAACTTCCACCACCCACTTGGGGAGCATGCTCCAGATTGCACCAACAGGCTTTATTAATCAAAACTAAATCCTTGTGGCATCTCTGCCAATCACCTCAAACCTGAACCTTCTGCCAAGTAGACTTTTTTCTTAATTAGAAACAGCGGCGATCCAAAGAGACTGAAGATTCCATCAACACTCCAAGCGGCCGGCTGCAAAGATTAAACAACAGAGTCTCTGGAAACCACACAGAGTAAAACATCCCAACATGTTTCAGAGGAGTCGAATGGACGTTGAGCCAGAGGGGAGAATGGGACATTGACCACGTTTTTGGTCACCTGAGGTAGGTTTGAAGGAACATTGCAAAACAGAGAGGATTGTAGATATTTGGGAAAGACACACCAGAACTCAAGATAGGCTAGCCAACCGCTCCAGGATTGGCCTGGAGTCTCCAAAAATTGAAGATCAAGCTCCAGGACACTGCCGTGTGCGACGCTGGAGAAAAACCATCGGGACATTGAAGAAATGTCATTTTCTTTGAATATTTCTCTTTACCAGATATAAGAATATTGAAACTGGGGGTAAAAAAAGACTGATTCAGCCAGTCCAGCATCATCCAATTGGCTAATGAGTCTTCTTGCTTTCCAATTGGTGTTGGAAGCCAGTGCGTCACAAGGATGGATGTGTTGGCCGAGGAATATTCTAAGTGTGGGGGGCAGGTCATGCGATGAAATCTCCCTGGATGTATTTAGTCACAATTGGCAGCACCGAGGTGAGGACCTGAGCAACTGAAGCCATGGCCACCCCTGGTGGAGTAAAGAAATGAGAAATGGACAAGTGGAGAGGTCGGGGGAGGTGGCAGAGAGATCAGAGGGAGTTAAGGTGAGGGAAGGGCAGGGAGTCTGCAACATCCATGTTGAAAGTGAACAGGACAAAATAAGCAGAAGAAACTGGTCAGAGGGAGTACCTGGTTCCGGTGGGAACCAACTCCATCATAGAAAAAGGTGTACAAATGTTTACATCCTGCATTATAACCTCTAGTTTAACACAGCCGAGCAAGCTCACTTCACTTACCAGTTGAATTCATTATAGTCGTTGTGGACTTCCCACCAGAAGTAGAACCAGACCAGAGACATGAAGAATGTGACGCAAAGGATGAGGAACCATAATCGCTCCCACTGTAAGGAAAGATGGGAAAGGTGGCGAGGATGGGGTAGAGAAAGAAAACTCGTCATTAGAATTTAAGACTTGGAATAACAGGGTTATGAGCAATCTGACAGCCCCTCCCCTCAAACCAAGACATGATTAACCTCAGCCAATGCGCTGACACCGTGATGGCCTCCTCCAAGTTAACTGGATTAATGAATTAGGTACACCCAGCACCTGCTTTTTTTTGCCTGCCTAAAACAGACCTGCAGAGGTTGAAAGCTGTCTGGAAATGTCTCTGGACTGGGCACAGCTCTTTCTCTGCCCCCAGGCCCGTCTCTCTCCATGTAGGAAATTAAATTTACACACGCTGAGCGACACACACCAACGCCTCATGGGCTCTTTCTGCTCATGTTCTGAAATGTGATGTCCAATGTGATTTGACACTGCCCATTACACCTGGAGGGCTGCTCCTCATCACTTGTATCCTTCCAATTTCTTTGAAGAATTTTTATGGCAAACCTGTGGCACAGTTACAAGACATTTAGCCCAACTGGTGTCCATGCTGGTGTTTATGTTCCATAGTATCCTCACCCTTCTTCATCAATATCATCTTCCGTTCCTTTTTCCCTCCTGTGTTTATCCTTTAGCATTCTTGGGGCTACCATTGACCAGAAACTGAACTGGACTAGCCATATAAATACTGTGGCTACCAGAGCAGGTCAGAGACTGGGAATCCCTGCGGTGAGTAACTCACCTCCTGACTCCCCAAAGCCTGTCCACCATCTACAAGGCACGAGTCAGGAGTGTGATGGAATACTCCCCACTTGCCTGGTTGACTGTGGCCCCAAAAACTCACAGCTCGACACCACCCAGGACAAGGTGTTATAAAGCGGAGGTTGACCCCCCCTCTGAGAACTAACACCGATACACCTCAAAGAGGAGTATCTCGCCCTATAATCTGTAAAAAGTGTGTGTGAAGTGGTACGGCCTGCTCTTCAGCAACCTCTAGTGGTTAAATACAAAATAAATCCCTGACACTCTCTCAAAAATCAACACTTAGCAATTTATTTATCTAACAGTGAGCAAAAACTTTTAACAAAGCCAATACATCCCTTCTGACTATTAACTATTCCTGAATAAAACAAGATTCTAATGGAATGCTATTCCAATAAATCCAATTCCCACTCATTAACAAAAATAGAGTTTAGTCACTCTCTAAATTACAACCAGGGTTTGTGTCTTCCGGAATATTCTGGGCCTTCTCTATTGGTTCTTCTGTCTGGAACTTCTTTTTTCTTTGGTACCTTTGCTCTCTAGATGGTGCTTTCTCGAAGACACAGATGAAGCTGTGAGAGCCAGTGATTATCTCTCTCTCTTTCGACAGCGGGAACTCTGGCAGGTGGCAGTTGCTCTCCCCTCTTTGTCCCACTGCCCCCTTCTTTGATACCCGTGATGACATATCAATATATCCTACAATAGGATTGGTCCGAGGTTGTCAAAACCATCAGATTTAAACTTAATAGGTTTTTGGTATCTAAGTGCCTGATTCAAAATGATTGGCTAAACTCAACAGCCTGTTGTCTTGGTTAAAAACTGCTGCTTGACCTTTCGATACTAATGTTTCAGTCTGGACTCTGTGTACTTGCATTTTAAATCTCTAAGCACAGAAAAAGCACCTTTTAACGGGACCACGCAATGCTTTCCCCCCAAGCATTTTACAATTTTACCATTTTTACAAACACCAAATTCTAACTTCCTATAAGGAGGATGTGGAAGCGCTGGAAAGAGTGCAGAGGAGATTTACCAGGATGCTGCCTGGTTTGGAGGGTAGGTCTTATGAGGAAAGGTTGAGGGAGCTAGGGCTGTTCTCTCTGGAGCGGAGGAGGCTGAGGGGAGACTTAATAGAGGTTTATAAAATGATGAAGGGGATAGATAGAGTGAACGTTCAAAGACTATTTCCTCGGGTGCATGGAGCTATTACAAGGGGACATAACTATAGGGTTCGTGGTGGGCGATATAGGAAGGATATCAGAGGTAGGTTCTTTACGCAGAGAGTGGTTGGGGTGTGGAATGGACTGCCTGCAGTGATAGTGGAGTCAGACACTTTAGGAACATTTAAGCGGTTATTGGATAGGCACATGGAGCACACCAGGATGATAGGGAGTGGGATAGCTTGATCTTGGTTTCAGATAAAGCTCGGCACAACATCGTGGGCCGAAGGGCCTGTTCTATGCTGTACTGTTCTATGTTCTATCTCCCAATTTACAATCACTCTATCCAACTTCCCAACGCAAAGCAACTTGCTTGATTGCTACCCCTTCCACAAACATTCACTCCCTTCATCACTGACGAACAGGGGAGGCAGTGTGTACTATCTATAAGATGCATTGTAGCATTCACTAAGGCTCCTTGGACAGAACCTTCCAAACCCATGACCTCTACCTTCTAGAAGGACAAAAGAAGTAGACACAGAGAACACCACCACCTGCAAGTTCCCCTCAAAGCCACTCACCATCCCAACTTGGTAATATATCACCGTTCCCTCACTGTCATTGGGTCAAAAACCTGGAATTCCCACCTGACAGCACTGTGGGTGCACCTACACCACAGTGACTGCAGCGGCTCAAGGAGGCAGCTCACCACCAGCTTCTTAAGGGGAATTAGGGTTGGGCAGTGAATGCTGGTCTTGCTAGTGACGCCCACATTCCTTGAATGGCATGAGTGGCAGTGTCACAGTGGTTGGCACTGCTGCCTCACAACATTAGATTCCCAACTTGGGTCACTGTCTGTGTGGAGTTTGCAAATTCTCCGTGTCTGCGTGGGTTTCCTCCGGGTGCTCCGGTTTCCTCCCACTATCCAAAGATGTGCAGATGAGGTGGATTGGCCATGTTAAATTGCCCCTCAGTGTCCCAAGATATGTAGGTCAGGGGGATTAGTGAGGTAAATACTTTGATTTGATTTGTCACATGTATTAGTATACAGTGAAAAGTATTGTTTCTTGCGCGCTATACAGATAAAGCATACAGTTCATAGAGAAGGAAATGAGAGAATAATGTTACAGTCATAGCTAGGGTGTGGAGAAAGATCAACTTAATGATAATGAGAGTAAATGATGGAATTAGAAGGTATGCTGGGCACAGCTTGCAAGAAATCGCCTCACTCCAGCGCCATCTAAATACGTGGGGTTACGGGAAAGAACGTGCAGAACGCTCTGTCGGAGAGTTGATGCAGACTCGATGGGCCAAATGGCCTCCTTCTGCACTGTAGAGATTCTATAAATGAATAAAAAATATATCTCTATGATTCACTTCAGCCACTCCCTGTATTAATCCACATCCACTCTCTGGGTAAAGATGTTTCTCCCAAATTCCTTATCAGTGACTATTTTATATTAATGATCCCTGGTTTTGGACTCCCCTCGTGTGGAAATATCCTCCCGACAGTCACCACTCAAAATCCTGCGTACAAAAATTGTAAAAACATAAACCATCTCAGAAACAAAAGCAAAATATTGCAGATGATCGAAATTGGAAATCAAAACAGAAAATGCTGGAAATACTCAGCTGGTCAGGCGTCATCTAAAGCAAAAGAGTTAACATTTCAGGTCAATTGCCTTTCATGGAGATTTTTATAATATTTCTTCTATCACGGGATGTGGGCGTCGCTGGGCCACCATTCGTTGCCCATCCCTAATTGCCCTTGAACTGAGTGTCTCGCTCGGCCATTTCAGAGGGCAGTTAAGAGTCAACCACATTGCTGTGGGTCTGGAGTTACATGTAGGCCAGACCGGGTAAGGATGGCAGATTTCCTTCCCTAAAGGACATTAGTGAACCAGATAGGTTCTTACAACAATCAATGATAGTTTCATGGGTCACTATGACTGAGATTAGTTTTATATTCCAGGTGTATTAATTTGAATTTAAATTCCACCAACTGCCACGGTGGGATGTGAACCCCTTGTCCCCAAAGCATTAGCCTGAACAAAGAACAGTACAGCGCAGGAACAGGCCCTTCGGCCCACCAAGTCTGTGCCAACACAGATGTCTCTCTAATCTAATATTTTCTTGCCTCTATGTGGTCCATATCCCTCTATTCCCGGCCTATTCATGTATCTATCCAGATGCCTCTTGAACATTCACCGCCCTCTGTGTGAAAAACTTGCCCCTTACATCTTTTTTAAACTTTCCCCATCTCACTTTCAACCTATGCCAAGTAATTGACCGTCTGAACTCGAGTGACATCACCATCTCCCCCCCCCCACCACCACCCTGGCTCCACCAGCAGGTTTTAAGTAAGTGCAGAGGGGAAGAAGGACCAAAAGAGTAGGTCTGTGATCAGGTGGAGAGATTAAATGACCAGAGGAACGATGGTTAGGTAATGGAACAGGTAATAGGCTCAGAATGAGGAAACACGAACGGTGGCAATGAACAGAGATCCCGAAAGAATCCTAAGCATGGACTCATGATCAATATAGTGACCGTGATAAGAGTTCCAGAATCATAGAGTCCCTACAGTACAGGAGGCCATTCGGTCTGTACCAACCACAATCCCACCCAGACCCTACTCCCGTTACCCTCATTTACCCTGCTAATCCCCCTGACACGAGGGTCAATTTAGCATGGCCAATCAATCTAACCCGCACATCTTTGGACTGTGGGAGGAAACCGGAGCACCCGGAGGAAACCCACGCAGACACGGGGAGAACGTGCAAACTCCGCACAGAGAGTGACCCAAGCCGGGAATCGAACCCGGGTCCCTGGCGCTGTGAGGCAGCAGTGCTAACCACTGTGCCACCCTTAGTAATGTGAGAAAGAGAGAGAGAATTGCATAGTCCCTCCACAAAGAACCATGTAAAAAATCACATGTAACAAAGATGGTTGTGGTTTTTGGATGTCAAACATCTCAGCTCCAGAACATCTTTGCAGGAGTTCCTCAGGGCAGTGTCCTAAACCCAGCCATCTTCAGCTGCTTCACAATGACCTTCCTTCCATCATAAGGTCAGAAGGGGGACTGTTCACCAATGCTGTTCATGATCTCCGAATCTCTCAAAGCATTTTACAAATCAATGAAAGACATTTTGAAGTGTTGCCACCGTTTTAATGTAAGGAACATTACAGTCCATTTGCAAACTTTAAAAAATCATTTATGGGGTGTGGGTGTCACTGGCTAGGTCACCACACTACCATCTCTAATTGCCCCTTGAGAAGGTGGTGGTGAGCTGTCTCCTTGAGCCGCTGCAGTCCATGTGGTGCAGGTACACCCACTGTGCTGTTAGGGAGGGAGTTCCAGGATTTTGACCCAGGGACGGTAATATGTTTCCAAGTCAGGATGGTGAGTGACTGGGAGGGGAACCTCCAGGTGGTGGTGTCCCCAGGTGCCTGCTGTCCTTCTAGATGCTAGAGGTGGACCAGGCTAAATTGCCCCTCGTGTCAGGGGGACTAGCTAGGGTAAATTAATGGGGTTACGGGGGATAGGGCTTGGATGGGATTTAAGTTGGTGCAAACCTGATGGGCCGAATGGCCTCCTTCTGCCCCGTAGGATTCTAAGTGATGTAGATTAAGGGACGATTAATAGTCCAGGGTGATTCACTGGGATCTCCTTTTCTCTTGTTGTTCTGAGAGAGCAGAAGGTGCCTGAGTTTAATGTTCGATGCAAAGATGGCACCTTGTTCACTGTAGCAAGGTGAAAGATTACATGTCGAGGACTGTAGGATGGCGCTTTCAGCCTTTGTGAAGCAGAGATGAGATCATTACCCACTAATGCAAGTGTGTGACTGCACTAAAGTGAGAGCACAAGGCAGGGTGGCAGACAGCAAGTGAGAGACAGAGGTTAGAGGAGACAGAAAGAGATGGTGAGGGAGGGACAGAGTGTGACCAAGAGAGTATCAGGGTCCCAGACTGAGAGAGGACACTGCATGTGAGAGAGCACCAGGATAACAAGGATGAGGGGGAGTATGCGGAGGGGGGAGAGTAAAGACAGTGAGAGAGACAGAGAGGGACGCAACATGGATTGTGTAACACATTAATTAGCTCAGTGCTGTGGCTTCAGCTAAAACCCACACATTTCACAGCACAGTTGGTGCTCAGTTGCTTGTACAGGTTACGTACATCTCCAGCTAAACTTGTTTACAGTGCTGTTGGATCAGCGCGATATGAATAAAATATTTTTCCTACACTGATGTAAACAGGTTCTTGATACAGCTGTTCAAATGGGTTTGGAATTCTCAAGCTTCTGTCTTTGAAAATATTCTCTCCTCCCACACTCTCCAACACAGCACCGTTGATGTTCTCAAGGTCTGTGTTGCACGCCTGTGCATGTATCTGTGAGCGCCTGTGTGTGTGCACGCCTGTCTATGCACCTGTGTACACACCCGTGTGTGCCTATGCATAACATAACTGCTTCAAACCACCTCACTTGGCAGTGCATTCCAGGCCCCCACCAGTCTCTGTTAAAAAACTTCCCCCGCACATCTCCACTGAACCTTTCCCCCCTTACCTTCAACCTGTGCCCCCTCGTAATTGTCATTACTGCTCTGGGAAAAAGCTTCCAACTGGTTCACCCTATCCATACCCCTCATAATTTTATAAACTTCTATCAGGTCACCCCTCAGCCTCCGTCTTTCCAGGGAGAACAATCCCAGTTTATTCAATCTCTCCTCATAGCTAATACCAGGCAACATCCTGGTAAACCTTTACTGTACTCTCTCCAAAGCCTCCACACCCTTCTGGTAGTGTGGTGACCAGAATTGGACACAGTATTCCAAATGTTGCCTAACCAACATTTTGTACAACTGTAACATAATTTGCCAACTTTTATACTCGATGCCCCGGCTGATGAAGGCAAGCATGCCACATGCTTTCTTCACCACCTTTTCCACCTGTGCTGCCACTTTTAATGATCGATCATCCGCAAACTTGTCAGACCAGCTACGTTTTCTTCCAAGTCATTTATATATATTACAAACAGCAGAGGTCCCAGCACTGATCCCTGCGGAACACCACTAGTTATAGACCTCCATTCAAAAAAACACTTTTCCATCGCTACCCTCTGTCTTCTATGGCCAAGCCAGTTCTGAATCCAACCAGCTAGCTCACCCCTGATCCCGTGAGATTTAACCTTTTGCACCAGCCTGCCATGAGGGACCTTGTCGAATGTTTTACTAAACTCCATGTAGACAACATCCACAGCCCTTCCCTCGTCAGTCATTTTTGTCATCTCCTCAAAAAACTCAATTAAATTAGTGAGACATGACCTCCCACATACAAAACCATTCTGTCTGTCGCTAACAAGATCATTCAGTTCCAAATGTGTATAGATCCTATATGTCTGTGTGCGCCAGTGTGCACACCTGTGTGTGCTTGTGCGTGTGCATCTGTGCGTGTCTGTGTGCACCTGTGCGTGTTGTACCAGTTGCTGGAAGGAATGTCAACATCATTTTTGCTTAAGAAGGGAAAAGTGGGGAGGGAGGAGTTGTGCCACAGTCACAGATTACATCTTCTAGGTACCAGCAAGGAATTCCATCTCACCTAATAGCGGGGCAAATTGCAGTTAGTCTCCTCTGTGCCCAAGTGTCAGCCACGCCTTAGTAACTGATCCAAGTCTTGGGTTCAAGGCCCACTCCAGAGACTTGAGACAAGGTCCCAGCTGATATGCTCAGTCCCAGTCCTGAGGGAGCGCTGCACGATCAGGTGAGATCTATAACCAAGGGCCCATTGTCCCCTCAAGTGGATGTAAAAGGTCTCCACAGAACAGTTTTGAACAGTGCAGGGCCGGTGCTGCCTGATATTTTGGCTAAATTTCATCCCTCAACCAACGTTACCAAAGCAGCATTTTCACATTGCTGCTTATGGAATCCTGTGGCCATTAGTCACCATGTTAAAGTTTATTCATTGGTCATAAATAGGCTTACATTAACACTGCAATGAAGCTGCGGTGAAAATCCCCTAGTCGCCACACTCCAGCTCCTGTTCGGGTACACTGAGGGAGAATTTGGCATGGCCAATCCACCTAACCAGCACGTCTTTCACACGGTAGCACAGTGGTTAGCACTGCTGCCTCACAGCGCCAGGAACCTGGGTTCGATTCCTGGCTTGGGTCACTATCTGTGTGGAGTCTGCACGTACTCCCCGTGTCTGCGTGGGTTTCCTCCGGGTGCTCCAGTTTCCTCCCACATTCTGGTTAGGGTGCATTGACCCGAACAGGCACCGGAATGTGGCGACTGGGGGAATTTCACAGTAACTTCATTGCAGTGTTAATGTATGCCTTACTTGTGACTAATAAATAAACTTTACTTTTTCAGACTGTGGGAGGAAACCGGAGCACTGGGAGGAAACCCACGCAGACACGAGGAGAATGTGCAAACTCCACACCGACAGTGACTCAAGCCAGGAATCGAACCCGGGCCCCTGGCACTGTGAGACAGCAGTGCTAACCACTGTGCCACCCACATTTCCCCAATGTTTCCCCCACTACAACAGTGACCACGCTTTCAAAGGGCTTCACTTAGCTGAAAAGCACTTTGGGATGTTGTGAGCTGGTGAAAGGAGATGTTAAAGGAATTCCCCGACCATCCCTTTCTCTTATTTGCTTGGTAAACTCATTCCAGGACTGGAGCTTCCAGGGATCTGCTCCCGGCTCTGGAATCTGATAGTCATGTGGTCAGAACAGACCAAAGATCAGCTGGTCAGTCAAGATCAAGCAACAAGTGAAGGAGGGACACACCAGCTACATTATATCCTGCTGTACAGAAGCTAGGTATTTGAATCGGGGGTGGATTTGCATGGCGATATGGAAAGGGCCTGGAAAGTGGAAGAGATCGGATAGTTTCTCCAAAAGAGCCAGGACAGGTTCAATGGCCCGAATAGCCTCCTTCAGTATCATTCGATGCTGAACTAACAAAATATACATTTGGGCTAAATTACATATAAACCATAAGTTTGATTCCCGGCTTGGGTCACTGTCTGTGCAGAGTCTGCACATTTTCCCCGTGTTAGCGTGGGTTTCCTCTGGGTGCTCCAACAGTCCAAAGGTGTGCGGGTTGGGTGGATTGGCCATGCTAAATTGCCCCTTAGTGTCAGGGGGACTAGCTAAGGTAAATGCCTGGGGTAATGGGGATAGGGGCTTGGTGGGATTGTAGATGGTGCAGACTCGATGGGCCAAATGGCCTCCTTCTGCACTGTCGGGATTCTATGATTTTATGATAAATGATCATCATTGCACACTCGCCCATAATACTTACTAGTTTATGTCTCACTAACCATGCCAGGTAACCCTCTTTAATTTCACTGTTAGGATTGCTAGCCACAGAAGGATATTTCCCTGGGGATTTACCACACAACTTGTCTCCAGTATATTTTTACAGTGGATAAATGAATAGAGCAAAAGGAAAATGAAATGCATATCATTCATCTAACAGCGCTTTGCTTTTCCTATCTGGGCTTCTTGGCACTCTGGGCCAATCATGGCGGGTTCGCATATCCGCCGCTAGCAACTGCGCTCCATTGGCTTGGCATCTCACTCAAGGACAGTAGCTGGCAGGAGCAGAATTGAAGAGCTTGCAACTAAATGTCACCAGCTGAAAGGTGGCTCGCCCTCACACAAGTGCTAATGTATTCTTTGTCACGACTGCCAGATGCCAGCTTCACCCTCCTACACAACAGCTGACAAGCCGATTGACATTTGGGAAACCTGCACTGGTGTCAAAACAACGGAGGAGTCTGGTTGCTCAGACATCCATCGGGAGGATGTGGAGGCCATGGGGGGGCGGGGGGCGGGGGGCGGGGGGCAGGCCAACCACGCATCACATGTTCTGTCCATTGGGGTTGCACAACAGGCAGATTCATTTCTCTGTTCATTGGATGGGGGACTTGCTGGCAGGACCAGTATTAGTTCCCCTGTCTCCAACTGCCCCTGAACTGAGTTTCAGAAGACATTTTTGATTTGATTTATTATTGACACATGTATTGGGATATAGTGAAAAGTATTATTTCTTACGCGCAATACAGACAAAGCATACCGTACATAGAGTACATAGGGGAGAAGGAAAGGAGAGGGTGCAGAATGCAACTTAACAGTCATAGCTAGGGCATAGAGGAAGATCAACTTAATATAAGGTATCAAAAGTCTGGTGGCAGCAGGGAAGAAGCTGTAGTCAAATCGATTGGTACGTGATCTCAGACTTCTGTGTCTTTTTTCCGATGGAAGAAAGTGGAAGAGAGAATGTTCGGGTTGACACATTGCTGTGGCTCTGGAGTCACACGTAGGCCAGACCTAGTAAGGACAGCAGAATTCCTTTCCTAAAGGGACATTAGTGAACCAGATGGATTTTTGAAACAATCTATGTTAATTTCATGGTCACCATTAGACTTTTTTTAATTCCAGAATTTTATTGGATTCAAATTTCACCAACTGCCCTGGTGGGATTCGAACTCAGGTTCCCAAGACAATTATCCTGGGTCTCTGGAGAGTCCAGCGACAATGCCACTACACCACCACCTACCCCCAAGTGGGTTGTCCATGTGTGGGAGAAGTGCTCGCAATGAAGAGGGCAAAGGTAACCATAGAAACAAACACCATGTCACATTTGTCCCAGCTGTCTGAAAAGAATCACAACACAAGAAACAGAAGCAGGAATAGGCCACCAGGTCCTTCAAGCTACTCTTGAGTCGGTTGATTCGTGATTTTAGACTTTTGCAACGTATTGTAATTTTGTACATTGAAATGTTCAGAATTGTACAATCCTTTCATTATTCTAATTTTCTTATTTTAATGATTATCGATAACCATTTATGCATTGTGATGATTTGTTTTTATTTGTTTCCTCTTCACAATTCACCATCTGCCACCATGATGGTATTGGAATAAACCAATTTTCCATCTACGGATCCTGAACTTCCTAACTCGCAGACCACAATCAGTAAGGATAGGCAACAACACCTCCTCCACGATCATCCTCAACACCGGTGCCCCACAAGGCTGTGTCGCCAGCCCCCTACTGTACTCCTTATACACCTATGACTGTGCGGCCAAATTCCCCTCCCCAACTCAAGATTCAAGTTTGCTGACGACACCACCATAGCGGGTCGGATCTCAAACAATGACGAGACAGAGTACAGGAATGAGATAGAGAATCTGGTGAACTGCTGCGGCAACAATAATCTCTCCCTCCATGTCAACAAAACAAAGGAGATTGTCATCGACTTCAGGAAGCATGAAGGAGAACATGCCCTTTTCTATATCAACAGGAACGAAGTAGAAAGGCTCGAGAGCTGCAAGTTTTAGGTGTCCAGATCACTAACAACCTGTCCTGGTCCCCCCATGCTGACACTATAGTTGAGAAAGCCCACCAATGCCTCTACTTTCTCAGAAGACTAAGGAAATTTGGCATGTCAGCTTTGACTTTCACCAACTTTTACAGATGTACCATAGAAAGCATTCTTTCTGGTTGTATCATAGCTTGGTATGGCTCCTGCTCTGCCTAAAGACCACAAGGAACTACAAAAGTCGTGAATGTAGCCCAATCCATCACGCAAACCAGCCTCCCATCCATTGACTCGGTCTACACTTCCACTGCCTCGGCAAAGCAGCCAGCATAATTAAGGACCTCACGCACCCCGGACATTCTCTCTTCCACCTTCTTCCTTCGGGAAAAAAGATACAAAAGTCTGAGGTCACGTACCAACCAACTCAAGGACAGCTTCTTCCCTGCTGCTGTCAGACTTTTGAATGGACTTATTTTGCATTAAGTTGATCTTTCTCTACACCCTAGCTTTGACTATAACACGACATTCTGCACTCTCTCCTTTCCTTCTCTATGAACGGTATGCTTTGTCTGTATCGCGCACAAGAAACAATACTTTTCACTGTATGTTAATACATGTGACAATAATAAATCAAATCAAATCTATTTATTGAGAGGGAAAACTGAATCAGAGCAAGACTTAGGGCTGTGGGGGGAGTACCCAACAGCAAGGGGTTAAAGACAAACTATTGGTGGTCAATGTCCTCCCTCACTGAACGAAGTGAAAGAGACGCAGAAAGTCCCTTGGTCCTCAGAGGGTTAAGTTCACCCTTCATCGGCACCAGGAGTTAATTACAGTAATCATCATGTCTGCCACAACTAACAACAGGATGTCTGCAACTGAAACTCTTCTTGTCTGGCTGGAGATGCGACACAGAGAAAGAAAATAGCTTCTCCCAATGCATGGGGTAGACATTCTAATTGCAGGTCTGTGTCAAAGCCAGCTTCATAACCAGTGGTTACAGTGACACAGCTTATCAAATTAGATGGAGCTGGTGAGAGGGAGGAGGGAGGGGGAGGGGCAGAGAGAGAGAGAGTGAACAAGAGAGATAGAGAATGAGCGAG